>NC_143395.1:208077060-208236826 GCF_052110815.1 Crocodylus siamensis
TGTGTTTGTGGTGGGAAGGAGGGAGAGTGTGTGTGTGTGTGGTGGGAACGAGGGACAGAGTGTGTGTGTGTGTGTTGGGGAAGGAGGGACAGTGTGTGTGTGTGTCGTGGGAAGGAGGGACAGAGTGTGTGTGTGTGTGTGTGTGTCTGGTGCGAAGGACGAACCGAGTGTGTTTGTGGTGGGAAGGAGGGACAGAGTGTGTGTGTGTTGTGGGAAGGAGGAAGAGTGTGTGTGTGTGGTGGGAATGAGGGACTGAGTGTGTGTGTTTGGCGGGAAGGAGGACAGAGTGTGTGTGTGGTGGGAAGGATGTACAGTGTCTGTGTGTCTGGTGGGAAGGAGGGCCGCAGTGTGTGTGTGGTGGGAAGGAGGAACTGTGTGTGTGTGTGTGTGTGTGTGTGTGGTGGGAAGGAGGGACAGTGTGTGTGTGTGGAGGGAAGGAGGGACAGCGTGTGTGTGTATGTGGTGGGAAGAAGGGATAGTGTGTGTATGCAGGATCATGTGCAGGGTGGGAGGGACTCTGTATTTGTGTGTGTGTGTGTTTCAATGGGGGGAGGGAGAGAATGTGTGCGTGTGCATGTGTGTGTTGATAGGGTCAGTTGAACACGCACACCCCACCATAGACTTACACTACACACCCCTTTCTCTGCCAGACGCAGAGACCCCTCTTATACGCCGCAGCCACCCTCCCCTCCACACCCTACATATCCACGTACCTGCTCACATGCTCCCTCACCCCACACACATATCCGCACCCTCCTCTGCACTCCACTCCTATAGCCATCCAGAAACATATACCCACCCCCCACAGTGTACAAGAGGAAAACTTCATTTTAAGCTGTTGTGTGGTTTGAAGGAGAGGCAGTGTAATCACTTCAACATACACTATGCAAATGCATGTAAATCAGAACAAAAATATTTTTGAAGTGAAGTTAAGGAATGCTTTAGTTGTTTACTTTTTAGAATATATTTTGGTGTTTTTCTGGTTCCAAGGTAGCAAACTGCTTTTCTGAAAGGGGTACTTCCAGGGCGAAGGGGAGGGACTTCTGTTGGCAAATGTGAGGAGTTAGGGATGGGACTCCCAGTCACAAGATGGCAATCGGGGTGGGGCACCTGTCAAGGGGCAAGGGTACCCATGCAGCCCTTGACATCTTGCTAAATCTTGGTAAGCAGCCCTCTGCCTGAGAAACATTGCCTGCCCCTGGGATATCGGCTAATATTGTACCGTACCAGTCTCATGTCCCACCTCACTCCTGACCTTCCCCATTGCAAGAAATCCCCTGTGAACTGCTAGTGATGACCAAAAAGCACAGCACTGGAATGAGGCATACTCTATGTCTCACGGTGCTTATGCACATCTCTCTGAACATCCCTGGTGAGAGGTGTGAGAGGTACAGATCTGCTTCTGGGGAGCCAAAACCCTCAAATCTAATTTCACAGTCATAGCTCTAAGTATTTTTTTTCCAAAAAATCCCTTTACTATTTAGTAAAGCTAGACCTAATTTCTTCACTGCATGTTGGGCAATTTTATAATTACCAAGGGAACCTACCATACATGGCTGAGACTCTTCACAGCATTCAGAGCTAAAAGTTATTTTTCTTTGTTGCCTTACAAACCTCTTGTGTAGTCAGCTCTTTGGGGTACACAGGTTTAGAGTTCAGGCTCTGCTGCCTGTATGGTAAACTCTTCTATGCTTTTTTGTTTTGTATCTGATTAGCTTTTTAGTTCTTGTGTGATTTTTTTTTTTTTTTTTTTTCCCCCTAGGGTTGCACCGATAAAGATTTTTTTGGTCAATACCAATAGCCAATTATTAATCAGCCATATTGGCCAATACTGATCTGATAGCCAACATGGAGCCCATCAGCTTGGAGAGCATCGTCCAGCTGGTAAGTCTATGGAAGGGAAAACAGGTGTGAGGAGACAGAACGAGGCCCCAGTGGTGACGGAGGGACCGAGGCTAGGGTAGGAACTGCCCAGCCGCAGCGCTTGCTATGGTGGCTTGGTACGGAGCCTTGTGCGGCTCATCCAGGAGAGTGGCTTCTTGCTGCTGTGCGCAGCTCTGGGGGAGACATGGGGGCATGTGCCCCCTGGATTTGTGTTTGGGGTAAGGGTGAGTTGCCTGCTGTTGGTTTGGGTCCAGCGGTTGTGCTGGCCTCTTCCCAATGGTGGGGCTGGGCTCAGGGTGGGTGGAGGTGGGGAGCAGTGGCACTGGGAAGATGGGTTACAGGCACTCCAAAATTCACTGTAGGCCCCCTCAACCTCCTGCCTGTATCCCCTCTTTCAGCACTGCTCCCACCTGCCCTGAGTGCAGGCCCAGCCTAGTCCGTGCCCTCTCCGGGAAGAGTTTGGCACAGCCCCTGACCCCAAGTCTGCAGTGGGCAGGCTGCTCCACACACAAATCTGGGGGATACATGTCCCCCCATGGCTTCCCCTGGGAAGCCCGCCCCCCTTTCCACTTCTCTGTACCCCCCAGATGAACTGCCTAGAGCTCCATGCTGCCCTGACTGGGAAGCACCTGCCCCTGCCTCAGCCCCACCCCCTCCTTCATTGTGGGGGCCTTCAGCTTCCCACCCCCGCACCCCCTCTTTCTCCCCTCTGCTGGATGCCACTGTCCAAGCTGCCAGGCTGCATGCATGCTGCAGCAGTGCATATACACACATTTCTTGGTGACATTTTTGGCTATGCTCGCCAAAAAACTCCAATTGGCACCGATAAAAGGAAAATTGACATTATCAGCAATCTGATATGGACTGATATATCAGTGCTCCTCTAGATCTTTCTATTCATTTGTATAGAATTGATAATATCAGGATTGATGGACTTTAAATCTTAAGATCAGGAAATACTTAAATATAACTTTTTTTTCTCCTATGCAGTAAGAAAATAATAAATATAAGAAGTCTGCCAGCAGAAGCTGATGTGTTCAGGAGCCAGAGTGAGGTAAAGCTGGGAGGGCTTCTAGAGTCCATGAGAAGAATTACATCTTCAGGTTGGTGGGTGAAAGAATGTGAACAGGACTGTAAAACATACTTCCAATGCTAGAATAATCAAGATACTAAATGTGGGCTGGGAAGTGAGGTTGGGCTGGGAAGGAGATAGGATGCTTTCTGTAGTCAAAGACAGGGCAGCAGAAGTGGGGTGGATTGCTTTTGAACTTGGGCATTTGAGAAGGGTAATTTGTCCTGTTGTATTTCCTTATTTTAATGTTTTATTCCAGGGATGCTCAACCTCTGGCCCATGAGCCAAATGTGGCCTGTGGAACCATGGCATCTGGCCTGGGGGTCCCTGTGGGTCAGGAAGTTTGGTGTTGGGGGAACAGTGACATTTGATACTGCCACCCTCCCCCATGGCTAAATTCCCAAGCCCTGCAGGGTTAGGTTGTCCTCCTTACCCCTGCGGGGCTCTTGCCCCCCCGGCTGAGCTAAGCCTTCTTTCCCTGTGCAGCTAGATGAGGGCTGGGCTGTCCCCTCACCCCACCTTCACATGTCTGGATGAGGCCCTGTCCTGAGTGCTGGATTGGGGCCACTGACCATATCCACCCGCAGACAGACTAGGCACTGCTCCTCAGGCCCACTGGACAAAAAGGTTGAATGCCACTTTTTTTTTTTATAAATTCTTTTTCCACATTTTTTGGTCTTTTATTGTAAGCTGCCCTGCACCCTTTTTTGAGAAGGTTGGCATGTAAATCAAATAAATAGACAATCAGATTCACCTTACAGACGTTGTCAAAGAAATGTTCTTATGTGCCTCAAAGTCTACATTATGTACAAACAGCCTCCTTCTTTGTTATGGCATTGAGTGAGATACATAGATCGATACTCAATAGGCTACATGTAGTGGCTAGGAACAGACATCTTCAGTGAAGTGAGATCAGCAGGGATCTGGATTTTCATTTCCTATGAAAAAACAGAAAAACATGGATTTCCCCCCTTTACTGGAGAAAAATTTGGATTTCTTATTTTAAAATGGAGAAACACATGGAATTTGCAGTCTTGCGGAGTGCTTTCTGCAACCTGGCAGAATTCCAGCTTATAAGGGACTGGGATAGAGAGGGCTCAGGCAGGGGGCACCAGGTGCATGGAGGCACCTGGCTGCCAGGCAGCTTGGAGAGCCACTCCTATAGTTAAATTGGTGGCAGGAGGGGAATTGAGGCCCCCATAGGGAAGGAGGGAGGGAGTTGGGCAGGGCTGGGGCTGCTGCCCAGCTGGTTAGTACAGGGGTTTTAGGGCTTGTGTGGCTGCAGGGCCTCAGTGGGGAGTGGGACTGGGCCACAGATGGCTCATCCAGGTGGTGCGGGGTTTGGGGCCAACTTCCCACTGCTGTGTGCACTTCTGCAGTGGGGAGGGGCAGGAGGGTTCTGTGTTCCCCAGATCTGTGTGCAGGGTGGGGATGTAACCACTTAAATGTTACACGAAATTGCCAATTGCTCAAAATCACAAGTGAGACTTTATGAGGGAGGATAAGGCAAGAGGCCATGTGTTGATTAAACACTTAATATGTAGCCCTGTGGGGTCAGGCCAACTCTCAGGATCTCAATATTGCACTGTTAGACAGGAGGGTGTGACACAATTGCACATATACAAACACAAATCAATCAGGTACACACACACACACTCACACTCACTACCAGCTCAGGCACATACACATCCAAACCAGCCTAGGCACATGCATACCTTTCACCAATTCAACACATACACTATACACCCCAAAAGTTAGATGCAGATCATTAATTCGGATATCATCCACACAATGCCACACGCGCGCGTGCGCGCAAGGTCCTAACTTGGATGGTACAGTGTGTATGTGTGTGCTTGGGGTACCTGGGATACTTGGGGGAAGGTTCAGGTGAGAGAGAGAGTTAAAGTGTAGAGAGTGAAAGTTGCCAGAACCAGGATTAGAACCAGTGGACTACAGAGAAGCTGGCTGAGGAACTGAGGCTTGGGTTTACTTAAGGTAGACTGGGCCTGGAAACTGAGGCAGAGAGCTGAGATATTGTGGGGGGCAGATAAGCGATAGCAAGGAGGAGACAGCCAGGAAAGAAACTGAGGCAGAAACCTGGTTGTTCAGGGGAAAAGGAAAAGGCAGTGGGAACAAGACAGTGGCAAAGAAACAGGGGGTTTGGAGGCAGAGAGGAGCTCAGGACAGGTGTTGGAGGTGGCACAGAAGCAGGAGAAGGAGAAATGAGACAGAAGTGAGAGGGGTGAGGAGCAGAGATTGGAGCAGGGCCAAATCATAGTAAAGCAAAACCCAACTTAGGGGGTCCAAATAACAGCAGCCCCATGAAGTTATTGGTTCTCACACACAAGCACTCACAATGACAGCAGGAGAAAAAGAGACTCAGTGGAAGGGTTGCGTAGCAGGGCACTAAGGTTCCTGCTACTTGAAGAGTAGGAATGACCACCCAGGTGCCAGTTGCTGGGGCAACCAGGAGGAGCTAGGGGTTGTTGAGTCAGCTGACCAGAAGGGGCAGGCTGGGCTCCCATATAACTCCCAGGCTGAGGCCAGGGAAAGAGAGGACCCCGCCTGTGACCAAAGGAGAAGGAGCTCTGCCCTGAGTGGAGAAAGGGAAAAGCCTGAATGTGGGTGCAGCTGGCGATACAGGTGAGAGAGGGAGCACTTCTGTGGCTCAGAGGATGTTTTAGCTGTGAGGCCTGAATTTAAGTTATAACACAGGTGTTTTGTTGTGGTGTTATACCAGAGGGCTGGGTGAGGCTATAGAGGGATGGAGGAGGCCTCACAGGGGAACCATGACAGTGTGGGAGCCCCAGCCCCAGAGAGTGAGCAGCGAGGCGCTAGAAGGCCCAGAGAGGCCCCAGAGAGAGAGTGGGCAAGAGAGACAAATGAACGTCCGGTCCGTCAGCGAGGCTTGGGGCATGGTACAGGGGTGGTTGGAGCCATGCATAGCCCAGGAAGAGGGGGTGTACCTGAACACCTGTACTGAACACTGGTCCAGCATACCGCAGGAACCGTAGCCAAGAGGACAAAGGGCAGACTTCCTATGATTTAGAAGATCAAAGACATGGTGGGTGAGATTCTGAGGGTGCTTGGAGCATGCTTGGCATGGTACACAGAGGGGACCTAGGGGCAGCACGGCGACCCTAGGACTCCATCCTGCTACAGGTTGGAGTTGAGGTAGGGAAGAGAAGCAGAGTCCAAGTCCTTGGTTGAAGAGGGAGTGGGGTGTGGGGGGGTGATAGCTACCTATCCAGGCTGGAAAGGGATCCTTGTCCAGTAGGTGTTGTCCAGAGGGGGGTCACTGGCAGGGCCTCTGGGTGGATAGGTGGTGTGACATGGTGCTGGTTCAGATGGAGAGGGCGTCCCACTGGGGCAGTGACTGCCCCTTTTTATAGGGGCAGACCTTGTGTGACCCTAGTGACAGAAGGCATGCCTAGGCAAGGGTCAGCCCCTGGTGTACTGAGCATGTGTGCTGCATGCAGGGATGTGCAGTGTCAGGTGTCTATGGTGGGGTACAATGGTAGAGTTGCTGGTTCTGCAGGGTCTTCTGTCTTTCAAATGCTGTGTTCTTGTCTCTGTTCCTGGGTGAGGTCCATGGTTCCTGGATGAATCAATGCGAGGTGATGGCCCAGGCCTTACAGGCCCTTCAATAGAGGCCTGCTACCATTGTATTTCAATCATTCCCAATCACTCTCATTCATCCAGGAACTAATTTCCAGGGGAGGAGTACATGACTCACTGTTGCAACACAGGGGATACCCAGGCAGAGGACACAAAATGGAGACTTGACATTACTTTGGTTCACTTACAAACACAGGCCTAAACCATACAATATACATATGAAACAACAAAAATCAATGCAAACATAATAACAATAACAGCTATAAAATAGTGGATGTCCAAAACCAAAAACTTGCTACCACTATAAAAATGTTAAAGCTTATCCTAAGTCTGAGCTTGCTTATGCTTGTTTATAGGGAAGAGAGAGGGAGAGAAGAAAAGCCAGAAATAATTTGGGAAGGAAATGCATATTTATTCTCTCTGTCATATAGAAAGATGGGGGTTTTGCTACATATTCACCCCCCCCCACCACACACACACACACACGTTCATACCCCAGTTTCTGTTCTGATACATTACCAGTCTTATCAGCACTTAGAACTTAGTCGCCAGGCAAGTTGATCACAAGTAGGAGCTGGGCTCCTCCTGGTCCATCTCGTCAGACGATCCAATGCTCTAGGATGACATGTAGAACCAGACCTAAAATAGATGTGCCTTGCCCCATCTGATGTGGAAGTCACGACAGGATCATTGCTTGACTAGCGAAGTGCTTTATTTTTCATGGCCATGGGAGAAGAAGCAAGGGCAGCTAAATCTCATCAGAGGCAGAGCATAGGCTCTGTTATATACTTGTGAGAAAAAGACACAGATCAGCCTGCCTCTTAATATACTCTTGGCAGTCTGACAACAATTCACCCTGGAGTCTTGCTAGACTAAATGAGTTTTCTCCAGCTGTCTCCCGATAAGCTTATCCTCAAGGTCTTTTTGTTATTTAGCCTTTACTTATGCTCTTTATTATGGCCTGACTTTATTTTGCTTGCTCCAGTATTTTGCCTCATCATTTCCCCCCTCTTGTAAGTGCTTATGCTTACATCTCTATATTCATAAGACCTTTGACCTCTTCTTGATGCTCACACTTGTAGGCTATTTCTCTGAGCACCATCATTTGCATCTCAATTGCAGACAATCTAGAAATACTCTGAACAGTTTTTGATAAGCAAAGGCGTGAGCAGCACAAAATCATTGGATAATAATAAAAAGAGCAAAAAGGCATAATACGCTTATAATGCACCACTTCAATAGGGATTTAACCCATCCTCCTATATTTGGCAGCCAACCCCAACAGTCGAAGAATTTCTCTTCAGCAACAGCATGAATCACTTGTAACTGCTTTCTTATGGTGCGGAGATCTTCCTGCACTCGTTGGTGCTGATCTATCCAAGTGCAGCACGTGTGATTCACAACCACACATACCCCCCCTTGGGCAGCTAGGAGATAGCTGTTGAAAATCATATGGTCCTGGGCTATTTGCCCCACCTGGGTGATCTCATAGTGCCGATGCTTTAGGAGCTCTCAACGAGCATTGAAAAAGTTCTCCATGACTCCCGAAATATGTATAATAGCCTTTTCTAATTCAGCTACACCTAGCCACGGGAGGAACACCCTGGTGAATTGGTGAAACCCTATGTGTCGGAGAACCAGTGCGTTCTTAACCGCACGACGATGTCTGGGCAAGCCAGGCAGGAAGTTAGACACTTCATGCCAAGAGAGGCTAGAGTGCAAGTCAAACTTTGGGATGACTCTGCCCAAGGTACAGGTGCCGACCCAATTCCACAGTAGAGTCTTATGGGCGTCATCCCCATATAGCCAGTACAAACCGGGAGCTGTTGCAGTACTAAGAACCCTACAGGGTGTGTTCTCCTCCCAACATTTTCAATTGACCTGTAGGGTGTACCATTCTGTGGAGAGTCAACCACCTCATAGCGAGTTAAGCGGCCAGGGGACACATGCGGAGTCCTGCCGCGTTGAAGAAGTGCAAGGACAGCGTGAGGGACAGCAACAGTAAGGGGGTGCTCAAGAACAAGGTTATCAGTTTTAGAAACCAGCAGGGCAGCAGCAGCAACAGCACGGAGGCAAGGGGGAAACCCAGAAGCAACTGGGTCGAGGGAGGCACTATAATAAGCAATGGGACGGTGTGAGGAAGGTCCAAAAGGCTGGGTTAAGACACTAGAAGCAGTGCCTTGGTGTTCATGACAGAAAAGAGTGAACGGCTTAGAATAGTCAAGCACACCGAGAACAGGAGAAGAGGAAAGGGCTTGCTTGAGTTGCCAGAAGGCAGATTCATGGCCTTCATCCCAGGGTAGTGAGTCAGGGGAAGAGTCACAGGTGAGAAGGGTAAGAGGTTTGGAAAGTCCAGAGTAATTGGGAATCCACTGTTGGCAGTAGTTGGCAGCACCTAGAAAAACACAGCGCTGGCGTTTAGTCTGTGGGTGAGGGAGAGAGAGAACAGCAGAAAGACAATCAGGAGACAAGTGATGGGGGTACCATGAGAAATAGTGTACCCCAGACAGGTAACAGAAGTCTGACAGAACTGGAGCTTAGAGCAGGAGGCTTTGTGGCCCCGTGCTGCAAGTTGTTCTAAAAGGACAACAGAATCAGCTTGGCAATGAGGGAGGGTATCAGAGCAGAGGAGCAAATCCTCTACATATTGAACTAGTACAGAATCATGAGGCAACTGGACTGTATCAAGGTCAGACTTGAGAAGCTGACTGTATATGGTGGGGGAGTCACGGAAACCTTGAGGCAGACAGGTGAAGGTATATTGTCGGCCCTGATAAGTAAAAAGCAAAAAGACACTGAGAATCAGGGTGAACTGGTATAGGGAAAAAAGCATTACAGAGATCCACTACAGAAAAACAAGAGACAGAAGCAGGTATCTGAGACAGTGGCAGGATTGGACACCACAGCTGTCAAGGGAACCACAAAATTGTTGATAACACGCAAATCTTGAACAAACTGATAAACAGGCAATCCTTCAGGGGTGAATTTCCCTGGTTTGCAGATGGGCGGGATTGGGGTATTACAACTGGAGCGAGTAGGTACAAGAATTCCCTGCTCTAGGAGCCCTTGTATGACAGGTGCAATGCCTCGAGAGGCAGCAGCCGACAATGGGTATAGCAGGACCAATGAGGGAGACACTCCTGGTTTAACCTTGATAAAAACTGGGATGGCACTCCTAAGAAGCCCCACATAGGTTGTGGAGTGGGACCAAAAGGACTCAGGAGGGTGAGCCAATAGTTCCTGTTGCAACAAGGAAGAATTGGGCTTGGGTTCCTGTTCCATTAGTGTCATCATCAAGGCAGGAATTTGGGTCTGGGGTAACGAGAAGAAACCCCCATCCAGAGAACAATAAACTGTTTTTCACAACTTGCAAAGGAGGTCTTGCCCCAACAGGTTTACAGAAGCACAAGGACTTAGCAAAAAGGCATGTTGCTCAGTAAGGGGACCTAAGGTAAATGAGAGCGGCTGTGTAACGGTGGTCAATAGGTTGATCCCCAATACCTACAGCAGTGATTACTTTATCAGAAACAGGAACCTTAGAAACAAATCAGAGCTAAGCATAGACAAAGAAGCACCAGTATCAACAAGAAAGGAAACAGTCTGTTTTCCCACAGTAAGGGGTATTGTAGCATTGGAGAAGGTAGAAGGCAAAGGGGCTAGAGTCTCTGGGTTTTCTCAGCTGTCCTAGTACTGATCTTCATTTTCGAAGGACTGGAGAGGAGCTGGGGAGGCAGCAGAGCTCGGCGGGCGCCTGGCTGAAATGGAGGGGTGCTAGCTGAGAGTGGGGGCCCCCAGGGTCTATTTGGGCACTCGTTCTTCCAGTGGCCTGTTTGCAGTAGTGGCAGACATCATTAGGAATGTCGGGTGGTTGGGCCAAGTGAAATGGTCCTGCAGGGCGCTGTGGTTTGGTGCCGCCCTGGAGATCTCTGATTTGCAAAGGCATCAGCTTGTCCTGAGCCTTTGATTTTTGCTGTTGGGCTTTAATATAGAAATGAGTGGCAGCAGCCAGAATTTCGGTGAGGGGCTTGGTTTCCCACCCAATCACAGTGCTTGCAGGGACTTGGAGATCCTAGGTAACAGCCCTAAATCAAAGGTCTGAATAACCATGGCAAGGAGGCTGGCTTCTGGGTTCCGATTACCAGAACGTGCCTTAAAGACTTGGACCAGGTGAGAATAGTAGTCGGTAGGATGCTCTTCTGGCTTTTGCTTTTTAAATTTTTCTTCATTATCTTTATAGGAAGCCACAAGGGTACGCTTATGGTGCTTTGCGGATTAGTTTTCCTATAGGTACCAGGCTTCTATTTGAATGGGGTGCTTGCTTTCCAAGTTGTCTTGGAGGTGTTTGAGGATATGATGATCCCACAACCCACCTAAGGGCCAGCGAAATTTGGGGTCACCATCGGTATACCGATTCCATTTAGTTAGATATTGAGTTGATCAGGGCCCATATTTTAGAAACATAAACTGGGCAGGATTTCGCTGCGGGACCTTAGAGGTCCCGCTACCCATTGTCATGCCTAGGTCTTACTGACACCGAAACAGGCAGGTACGCACCATGGCCAGGGATTTTTCCAGAGCCAAACAGGCAGATGGTAGATCAGGGTCCGGAGTGTTGACTACTGACTTCTTATGGGACCAGCAATAGAAGGTATCTTACTTAGCAACCTTGAAAGAAAGTTGTAACTTGATCTCCGAGAATGTGGTTGTATTCCTTTCTGCTATAAAGCAATTATTTCTAAAATTTCATTCTCACTCTCTCCTCTCAGTGTGGCACTGAGGTGTATTTCTGCCACACATCTCTTTTCCTTGGGTTTTACTGTTAGGGTATGCTCCCCCTAGCCTTTTCCCAATGTAGGACAACCCACAAGGTGGTGGGAGCTAGGGTTTTAAGGCACCCTATATCCGCCCCTGCCCATTCCCCAGGTGGTTATTATGTAGCATTTTGCAGACTACCCTGCTATGGGTAGTTCTGCCACAATAACCACACCCAGGAGGGTGGCAGTTTCAGGTCATACCCAGGACCAAACTCTCCACTCTCCTCCTCTGGCCTTCTTCAATCCTCATGGGCAGTTTCTCACTTCTGGGCTTCCTGACCTCTCCTCAGGCCAGTTGAGATTGCAGGCTCCTGGCTCTGACAGCTCTAACAGTGGTCTTTTCTCTGCCCCTTTTCTGGACTGCCAGAACACTTGGCCTTCTAGGGCCCTGCAGATCCTTCATTAGATCTTTCTCTCTCTCGGCTCCCCTTAGAGCCTCTGGACTCCATCCAGCTCTGTTCTCTCCTGATCTAACCCTTCCTGGACTCCAAGTCACTAACTCTGCCTCACACACCTTTCAGACTGAGTCCCTAGCTTTCCATGCTGTCACAAACGCTACTCTTTATTACCCACTTTTAATTCCTCTCTGTGCTTTGTGAGCCTATTCTCAAACCCCCTTTAAATAATCTCTCTCATTCTTCAACAGGTCTCTCAGTCTAGCAATTCTCTCTCCATTCTGATGGCAATACTTTCTCCAGCAGATCTCTCTCTTTAGAGTCCCAAAACTTCCTTCTACATCTCATCTAACTTCCAGCTGTTCTTCCCTTTACCAGATCTTAACCATATGCTTTCTGGTGTACAGGCTTTACAATACAGTCTCATCAGTGGCCCCTTTCTTGCCTTGCTCTCTGCAAACCAATACACCCAATAAATCTTGATCTCACAATGCACACACAATCCAGCAAGCTTCATTCTAGGACTGAGAAAGCTCCCCCTGAAAGACTGTGTGATGGGTTACACACTATATACAATCCCTTTGGAAAAGCTCTTCATACCTCTAAATGGAACACCCCAAACTATGCCTCTGTAGAGAAAACAAAACATGCCTTTGATAAGCTTACTTTTCATCTGCCCAGAATAACTCTGGACACTGATCTCTGTTCACACAGCTGTACCCTGATGTTTCCCAAAACAAGATACACTCCTATAACAATTTCTCTTTCTTCTAGGCTGTTCCTGGAGAGGTGGAGTGGGGGGGAGGAGAACCAAGTTTCTCCTTCACTTTCCAATCACAAATTCTCTGCCACTGCCTGAGCAGGTGTCCAGTAACATATCCTGTCTCTTTCTGTGCCACCTGCCGCCTCTATTCTCCGGTGCACACAGGATTCCAGAGTATATGTATCTGATCTCTCTGAAGCTACACCGCCTGGATAACACTCTGCCTTGCCATAACCTGCACTTGTAACCACACCTTACAGAGCCCACAGAAAACACCCAACACTACTCTTGTAACCATTCACAAAAGACTGTAACCCTGTCAAAGGACCCTGTCCCTGTTCATTAAACACAGCCTTTCCAGCAGAGAGATGACTTTCCCTGCACTCTAGCTTCCTATTGCAAACGCAACAGGAGGTTCTTACTTAATTCCAAGTGGACCACAGCACGTAACCATGTCCATCACTCTGCCTGACCTAGGCAAACAAAGTCTCCTGGTTAGCAGTAACAAACTACCTTTCCTTCACAAAACTTACAACCCTAGTCACAATTACCATACAACTCTACCTTACTACAAGTGGTAGCTAATCCTTTGTGGTGAGGTGGGCTTCTCTTAAGCCACCTGTCACCGGCCTCCCACCTGCCTCCAGGCACACCGTCCACTCAGGCGGCCTACGCTGCTTTCATTTGGGCTGCCGAGCTCCTTGTAGCTGGGTCCTCTCTTGGGTGTGGTCCCCCCACTCGAGACCTTCAGCCATGCACAGAACCTGGATTCACATCCAAGGCCAGGCAGGGTCCCAGGTCCACGACTCTGGGTGCCCCTCATGGTGGGCGCCTGGTCCTTTTGACCTCCTTGGTCCTGGCCCCAGAATGGACCAGTCGAGGGGGCACTGTAGTCCTAGCCTCACTAGCTCTACCTCTCTGGGTCAGCCTTCCTGGATGTGGGGAACTGGGGTACCTTATACCACAACTGGTGCCCCAGGGTCTCACAGGGGATTCTCACTCCCCCCCTGAGGCAGGAGGTCATGGTGCTACTTCAGATCTTACATTCGACCCACACTACCTCCCAGCAGTGGAGGACTTACCGGGGTCAGGACTCGCCTCTCTTGCTTTGGAGCTTAGCCACTTTCACTCAGCCTCAAGAGTCTGAAGACTTACCTGGGCCACTCCCCTTCACTGGGGCTCCACAACTCTGCCCCCTTCACTTGGGCTACCCCCTCACTGGGGTCTTGATTTTCACCCTCTCTTAGTTGGCCCCCCCAGTGAGAAGGTGGTCTGGAGTCCCATGGGGTTTGTTCCCCAGTGGGCTTAGGTAGCCATAGCCATGCCTGGCCCCACTTTTCTTCTTAGGGCCTGCACCCCCCACAGGGTTTAGGCGGCTTTAGCTGTGCCTGGCCCCAACTACCTCTGATGGTATGCAAACCCACCCGAAGGTGAGGGCTAGGGTTAAGGCGCCTCTACCCACCTTTCACTGGGGTGATAACTGTCCTGGTATTTCCTGGGGGTTCCCATGCCACTGAGAGCCCCACCAGGACACCCACTCCCAGCAGGGTGCAGTTTTGGACCAGAACCAGGACCTACAGCTCCTCCCTGACCTCCAGATGATACCTGCAGCCAGGCAATATTGTTTCCTGCCTTGAGCAGCAAAAATGCCCTGTTTATATGGGCAGCCCTAGATCCAAAATGGCTGCCCTCATCAGGCACCTGCAGGCCACTAGCTTCAGGCCCTTAAAGTGGCAGGCACCTACAGTACCCTGCCACACCCCTCTAGAAAGGATCACTGTACCAACAAATTCCCTGATCAGTCAGGTTATTGCCCTCGTCTCCTGGTGAAGTGGCCAATTGTTGGACTGAATTTGGACTCAGCACCTATACCTTTGTTTCAGGTGGGCACAACCCTCAGACAGACCACAGCACCTGCCAGTTGATAATAGGTAAGTTTATTGATACAGAGCGATAACAAAAACCAACAATGCAAACAATCAAATGATTCTATATCTACCAATCCTAGAGCTGTCATCAGAGTTAAGGTACTTCTGGCCAGGATGCAGTCTTCACTTCTGAGGCTTTCTCTTAGGTGTCAGTCTGGAGGTGGGATTCTGAGGCCCACAGAAACCTTCCAGTGGGGTATATGAGATCGGCTGCTGGTATGCCCTCTGTCCATGGTGGCCTTGGGAGCCCTCCCTGGGGGACGGGGACAGGGACCCTCAAGTCTTTACTTTTGTCTTTTGCATAACTCCTTCTGCAAAGCTTCAACAGACAGCTGACACTAAGGATTTTTCAACTGCTTAACCTGTTTCTTTAGACGTTAATAAATTCCTATACTTCTTACAATCTTCTATTCAGATACCACCTTTGTTTCTGCACTTTAAAGTCCACTTGCATTAAGTCACACAATATATCTTAAAATCTGCGGTCACCTACCATAGAACACCTAAATTTCCTTTTCCAATCCTCAGGGAGCTCCCTCTATATCCCCCTTCTGCATTCTCCACCACTTAAATGTTATACAAATTGCCAGTTGCTCAAATCATGAGTGAGACCTCATGAGGGAGGATAAGGCAAGATGCTGCATTTATTGTGCTTAATACACACACCCACACACACATGCACACGCACCACATTCATACCCCAATTTCTGTTCTGATACATTACCAGTCTTATCAGCACTTAGATTAACTTAGTGGCCAGCCAAGTTGATCGTGAGTAGGAGCCAGGCTCCTCCTGGTCCATCTCGTCAGATGAACCAATGCTCCAGGATGACATGCAGAACCAGAGCTAAAATCGATACGTCTCGCCTCATCTTCACCCAGTCCTCTGGGTTTTTGCTGTGTTATCAGTGTGTTCTTCCTTGAAGGTTGATTGCCGTTGTTCTCCCGGTGTTTTGGGGTGGATTCTTCTTGTTTGGTCTTTTACCTGTCTGCATTGTTCAGCCAGTCACCAGTTGATGTTTTCCTTTTCCACAGACACACTCACCAATTCTCTCACACACACAGCATATAAAGGTTGAACACCTATGTTAAGCTACAAAGCAATACAAAATGGAGTTTCTTAAGGCAATGCAAAACTCAAGAAAATACATAAGATTAAAAACAATAAGCAAAAAGTCTTATTTGTATAACACGTTGGACCCGGGTTTCTTGTCTCATAGCTCTGGGGACCTGCTTTAGCAGGGCTGGAGGAGGGGAGGGAAAGAAGGCTGTGTGGGGGGGATAATAAGCACAAGCAGAGCTGGGGAGGCTATGGGAGGGGAAAGTGATGGGAACAAGCAAGGCCCAGGGGCCTGTGGTCGGGGGGATAAGGCAGGGTTTGGATGAGCTGGGAAGTGCTTCAGAGGTGATAGATGTCCGCCACAAGGAAGTGACAGAGTCTATTATCGCCTTGTGTTGTGCTGCTGACTTTCATATGGTGCAACCAAGGGTACAGCATTTGCTCAGCATTTGTACTGCTTAAAAAATTTTAAGGTGATACAAATGAAAAGCCTGGTAAAGTCTGTTTCCACCCCGTGTGTGTTCAGCCTATAGAAAGGTTGTGTGTAAAATTATGGTTAGGGATCAATTTAATGTTTTATTTTTTTTTCAAGTTTGTTTTGTTGACATTTGTAAATGTTTGCCAACATAGAATACTATTTGTAACAATTTTAACTATGTATGTTAATACAGGGCTCCTTTGTCTATTGAATTGTAACTTGTGCCTGGGGTAATGTCTGAAAGGAGCTTGGTTTTTGGTTAAGATGCTAAACCAAGGTTAGAAGCTTTTTATATATTCTCTTCTGTAAACACAAGAGATGGCAAGGTCATTGTTGGTATGGACAAAATTTGTAGTAGGGTTGCACCGATAAAGATTTTCCTGGCCAATACTGATAGTCAGTTATTAACCAGGCATATCAGCTGATACTGATCTACAGGAATGCAGCCAGGCAGTGTGGAGAGCAGTGCCCTGCAGGTAAGTCTGTGGAAGGGAAGGGGGAGGGGCTGGGAGTGGGATGGAGGTGTGGGTGGCTTGTCCAGGGCATGCAGGGGGTTGGGGAGGAGGCGGGGCAGCTCCCTACCACTGCATGCATCCCCAGAGGACACAACATGCCCCCCTCCCTGGATTTCTGCATGGGGCGGAGGTGGGCTGCCTGATGCATGCTTGGGACTAGGAGTGGCACCAGCCTCTTCCCGATGTGGGGGCTCGGCTTGGGCTGGGCTTGGAGTGGGCAGGAGCAGTGCAGGCTCAGCTGTGTGGGGTGTACTGGTGGCAGTGGTGCTGGGAGGCAAAATTTGGGGTGGCTACGGTCCCCTTAAATCCTGCCAGCACTGCCCTTTTTCAGGGCACTCCACTCTGCTGCCTGTCCCTCAGGAGCCCCTCGCTTTCTGTGTGTCTTCTGCCTGCCTCGCAGCCAGGGGCTCCGGAAGGAAAGGCAGCAGAGCAGAATGCCCCGAGCAGGGGCGGTGCTAGGAGAGGGCTTGTGGGAGCTATAGCAACCCCAAAATTTGCCTTAGCCCCCCCATCCCCTGTAGCCACCCCTCCCAGCGCCACTGCCACCCACTCCATACAGCTTAGCCCACCTCACTCCCACCTGCTCTGAACCCAGCCCTGGCGCAGCCCCCACACCAAGAAAATGCTGGTGCCTCCCCTGGCCTCAAGCTCACAGCAGGCAGCCTACCTCTGCCCCGTGTACAAATCTGGTGTGGGGACACGCACACCCCCATGCCTCCCCTGGGGGTGCATACAGTGGCAGAGAGCTACCCCTCCCATGACCCCTGGATGAGCCACCCATGGCTCTGTCCCACTACCTGCCCTGGTCCCAGCCCCTGCCCCCCCCGCCTCCCTTCCTCTCCACACACTTACCTGCAGGGTACTGCTCTCTACGTTGCCTGGCTGCATTCCTGGCCATGGACATGCTGCCTCTTTGTGCACACACTCGGCTTCTGGGGACCCCAGCCAGAAGGCATATTTATTTGTGACAATATCAGCTACCCTGGGTAAAAAAAGCTGATAGCTGATAATGTTAATTTTCCTTTTATCTGTGTTGATCTGACATGAGACTGATATATCAGTGCATCTCTAATTCATAGCACTATAAACATCTTTATATGGCTATAAAATGCAAGCAGACAGAGTAGCATTATGGCTAAACTGCAACAGAACTGCTTGACAGTAGATTGGAAGAAATATAGCAGGGGTGGGCAATTTATTTTGGCTCGAGGGCCCTAAGCAAGTTTTTGCAAGCTGTAGTGTGCTGGGTTCTTCCCTTCTGCCCCCCAGCAGCTCACTAAAACTCCTTAAGTGGCTTTGCTCTGTGCTTGGCTGGGCAGCTAGGATGGGGCTGCAGGTAGGTGGGGAGTGGTACCTGGGAACAGAATGGGCAGGCAGGGCCAAGGCTGAGATTGCAGGGCAGAGACAGTACAGGGTACAGAGTAGAGCCATGATTCACTACCTGCATGTCTCTGTGACAGGCACTGGTTCCACAGGCAGGGGTGTGACAGGAGCAGATCAAGACTCTGCTCCAGGCCCTAGCCTCACATTATCATTGCCCCATAATTCCTGTGTCTCTGTGGACACCAGCCAGGACCTGCATGGGCAGGGTGGGTGGCCAGGTGGACAGGATAGGTCTGTTGGTGGGAGGAGGATGGGTGGGTGAGGCTGGGTCTGGGATCTTGCGGCAGTGATAGTGCGGAGCCAGGATGGACCCACAATTCACTCCTCACATGCCCCTTCCTATGGGACTGGTGCCTGCAATAGGGATGGGCAGGGAGTAGACTGAAGCTCTGCCCTGGACCCCCACCCTGCGTTATTACCACCCCGTGATCCCAGCCCATGATTCTGGCCCCACTTGCCTTTTGCACTCCCAAATGCTGCTTCTTTCCTGCCCATAGCCCAATCCTATCCACCTGGCCCTACAGTCTGCCTATGTGGGTCACACCCCTGGCAATGCATACAGGTTGGATGGGCTGTGATGCCCAGGCAGTGGGCCTGGGTTTGGTTGGCAGCAGCTGAAAGGAGCTTCTGCTGCTGGGAAGCAAGTCTGACCAGTGTGCCACTCCAGTCCTACTGCTTGCTTCAGGGCAGGCCACAAGTGCCACTGTGATGCAAAAAATTGCGGTCCGTTTCTTGGAGGCTCGCAAAGTATCACAGACACACATACATTAGATGGCACAAAAGGTGTATTTGCAAATAGGGTCAGAGCAGAGTTAAAAACTCAGATTACTCTGAACCCACCAAGGAATTTTTGCAGGCTGTATTTATCTTTTTCCTCCTGGGCACGTGTGCAGAAACAGGAACTCTTACAGCTCATTTCCGTTTCATACAAGCATATATGTGGTTACATCACTACATCCATCGCATGTATATTATAATTAACTACTTGAGTATGCAGGGCAGAGAGGTAAATATGCATCAGCTAATTGAGCATGTTCAGAGACTACTATAGGTCACCAAGAGTTTAAACCCCCCCCCCTTTCAAGGACACAGTCAGTTGAATTCCAGCTTCTGTAATCTGCATGAGAAAGGCTAGGGAGAAGCTGGGGGAGAGTCTGCGATTTAGTATAAGAAGAGCTGTGGCAAGGCTGGGCAAGGAAAAAAGCCCTTGGCAGTGTTTCTTTCTTATCAAGTGCAAGATGCAAGCTGTGCATTTCTAACAATACTCCATTTCTAACAACTGCATGGGCTGCCCCACACTCCTGGCTGGATGGGGCTGAGGAACCTGTCATGGGTTGAACAAAATCCCTTGGCAGGCTGAATCCGGCTCTCAGGCCATGTTTTACTCACCCCTGTGCTATAGTATCCCACAACAAGTGGGCCATTTAGTCCCCCAGGACTACAATGCAATGGTTCCCCTCCCTTTACTCCACTTCCCAGGGTTCAACTGGCTGTTCTTGTACTTGGGCTGACCTCTATTGCCTGGGGATTATGGGTCATAGGTAGCCCCTCCTTCTTTCTTATTACCCAGCACAAAAGCTGCCAGCCATTCTGTAGTTGCCACTGACATGGATGAGGCCTGGGCAGGGAGCAGAATTGCTGCTGCTGATGGTGTCCCTGCTCAGCCATTTCTCACAGCTCCCAGTTGTGATGCGTGATCCTAAGAGAGGGGTGTGTAAAATACGGCCAACGTGCAGAATCCAGCCCACAGAGACCCTAAAAAAAATTAGAAAGTTAATATTTATTTGCCTCTGGCTGCCTGTCAAAGATGACAAGGCACCAGGAGCACTAGAACCCTCAGGGAGCTGGTAGCAGGGCCCAGCATTAACAGCAGCAAGGCCCGCCTAGCCCCACTCTAACCCTAGCCCCCCCTCCAGCCAGAAGCCTCTGTCCTCACCCTTCCTGTGAAGTCTTACGTGGTCTTGATGTGCACTACAGTGATGATGAGTATGATGTTTCGGGCATCTGTACAGTGACAGAAGTAGTGGTCAATCATTTGGAGCTTCTGGCTCCAGCAGCCTCTTTGAGCTTCTGTGGACCTGAGGTGGGAGGCTGGCAGCAGCAGGCAGCTTGTCCTTTGAAGGCCTACTGTCACCCAAATCAATGCCAGGGCAAAGGCAGACTCTCTCGTCATGGTCCAGGTTATGGCAGAGGCTATTATACAGTCACTTCTATGTACGCTACACAAACCCATGTAAATCAGGACAAAAATATTTTTTTTGAAATCAAGTTAATGAATGCTGTAGTAGATGTTTGATTTTTCTGGTCACAAGTGGCAGCACTCCCTCTACTGCAGTGTTCCCCAACCTTTTTTGCCCCATGGCACACTTACCTAAATAAAAAAAGCACCACAGTGATATAAAAAACGTGGTTCGTTTCTCGGGAGGTGGAAAAAGACCTTCACAGACACACTCTATTAGCAACACAAAAGGTATATATTTGCAAATAGGGTCAGAGAGAGAGACAAAAGATCAATCACTCTGCCCCCCGAGCACAATCATTAGCAGGCTTTTATCCCCCCTCTCCTGACCACGTGTGTAGAAGGAGGAATTTTTACAACTCATTTCTGGTTCATACAAACATATATGTAAACATGTCGCTTCATACGTCCCATGTGCATTATAATTAACTACTTAAGTATGCGGGGCGGGTAGGCTTAATATGCATTAGGCTATCACGCGTGCGTGGATGGAACCCAAGGTTACTCAAGGTTCAACCTGAAGGCAAAAATGGCATTTGCTCTTATCTTAGCCTTAGGAATGTGGGGTCATGAAAGAAAGTGTGATTTAGTGTAACAAAGAGATAGTAAATTTGCAGGACAGAGAGGGAGTGATACCTTAGTACAATGGGCTTTTGGTGGTTTTTCCCATCAATTTCCAACCCCCCCCTTCCCTCTCCCATTAAGGAGACAAGGAGGGGTAGCAGCTGTGTTTTTTTTTTTTCCCCTAAATCTGCTATTGATAATGCATTTTTAATAATATTTCTAACAATATCCCCCCTCGAGATGCTTTCTGATCTTTACTTCATTCGGGCATATCAAGATAATTACGAGGAATTTTTCTGAGGACCATGACCTTTGCAGCAGTCTGTGCTTTTAGAGGGACTGCTGCAACCTGCATTCCTTCCACTGTGGTGGTTATCAATCTAGTGAGACAAGGAATAAGGCAAGGGATAAAAATCAAACCAGTTAGAGCACACAAAAGCACAAACCCTACCTTTTTCCACCAGGGTCCTCCAAATAATTGAAACCACCAGTCCTTATTCCATGTGGTTTCCCACGTTTGTATTGGTACATGGGCTATTTTCCTAATCTCTTTGGCAATCTCTAAGACTGCTTTCCCGTTGTCATCTATTTGGAGGCAACAGTTAGAAAGGTTGAGCTTTCCGCAGACTCCGCCTTCCTCTGCAAGTAAATAGTCTAAGGCCATCCGATTTTGGTATATGGCTGCTCTCATCTGAGAACTTTGTCGGGCCAATAACTCGAGAGCAGTGGCGGTCTGGTTAGTAATTACTTCCAAGACTGCCTGCAACCGGATGATTCTATTCAGCATATATATTGGTGTCCGGTATCCCCAACTCCCACCATTAGCCCATGTAGCTGGTCCATAATACTCAATAATCCTCTGAGGGGGCCACTCATCCTTCTTCCACTTTTGGGAGCTACCCTGTGTCAAACTTACATCAATACTTCTCTTGGCCCTTTTCCAATCATCATACAAAGAGACTCCTAGCTTATTTCCAACCTCAGACGGTAACAAAAAGAAAGCTGGTACAATTACTCCCATATAGCAAGTTCCCGTCCACCCCTGTGGTAGTATTGTATAGGCCCGTCGTCCGCAAATCCAATAGTATCCTCTTAAGGCCCTATTTTCTCTATTGGTGGCATTTGGAGGGGCCCAACCATAGGGCATCTCGGGAAACCCCAAGCCTCCTTCTGGACCCAAAGGACCAGCAACTGCGTGGCCTCCTTTCATGGAACATTCCCATAGCCCATCCTGGTTCTTGTCTGTACAATCTGTCCGATCATCACTTTGATTTGTGGCACTCCAATATTTATTAAACCACACAATTGTTCCATTGGGATGCTGCCACGCTAGCCGATTATACCCTGGGCTATTAGGATAATAAAGCCGTTCTAATCTTGTAAGGTTCATCCACCTTACTTTTAAAGTCCATATGCAACGGCTGTGTCCCAACCTTTTTCCTGTACCATTATTACTGATGCAATACTCTCCTAACGCCACTTGGGAAAGTTCCCAACTGTGGTTCTCATCCCATTTTTGACTAGTACTTTTAACATCTGCCTTACTACTTACTAGCCATTTCGGGGCCAAAGGAAAAGCCCTCCAAGGCCACTGGCCTCTGGCCTCCCGAAGCCCCCCACAGGCCCAGCAGTTGGTAAGATTAAAAGTACCTGCAATTCTTTCCATCATATCAACATACAAATTTGTCCCTGGGGGAGCAATTTGGGAAAGCGAGGGTGTGAGCCAGCGGTTAAGGCTGCTCAATTCTGCTTCTTTCATTATGCAGATAACAACAAGGCACATTAAGATTCCCACCATATTTTCCCTTTTACTTTCTTGTCTAATTTTCTGAGCTTTGATTAAGCCATCTCAGGCGCACTTGGAGATCACCAGTAGGTTCACAGCTCCACTTGCTGGCTTCTTGTTCCGAAGACGACTCAGCTTCCGGAGTGAGTTCGTCTTGGGAGTTGTTGTCCTCTGACGCTTGTGGATGTCGTTTCACACGGGTATGGTGTATCCAACGATCATGGCCAGTAATCTTTACAGCGGTGTGGGTTGTTAGAAGTACCTGGAAAGGGCCACTCCACCTCTCAGTCAAAGGCTCCTTTTTCCACTGCTGCACCAAGACCCAGTCTCCCGGGGAGAAGTCATGTACCGGTACATCTAAAGGCAGACGCTGAAAGGAGGCTGCATACCTTATCCAAGGTTACCACTGCACATCCTGTTCGTCTTTTTCCATCGATGACAGAGCTGGAGCCGTCCACAAAGTATTCAACATCTGGGTCTTCAATTGGGTCCTCAGCAAGATCAGGTCGCACCTGCGTGGTCTGATTCAGGACCTCAAGGCAGTCATGCGTCGGTTGCCCTGGCTCTGGCAGCAAGGTTGCAGGGTTTAAGGCTGTAGTATGTTTGAAAGTAAGTCCTGGATTAGAGAGCAAAAATATCTCATACCGTGATTGTCTGGAGGGGTTAAGAAATTTCCCTCCCTCAGTCCCTAGGATCTGGGGAACTCCATGAGGAGTGAGTATTTCCATATCCGCACCCATGACTATCTTCTGGGCTTCTTCAACAACCACTGCTGTGGCTGCCACAGCCCGAAGACAGGCTGGCCACCCGAGTGCAACTGGATCTAGAACCTTTGAATAATATCCCACGGGTCTCCAGGTCGGGCCCGATGGCTGTGTCAGCACCCCTGATGCAACCCCTCGATTCTCATGAACATACAGTCGATATGGCTTTTTACTGTTTGGGATGGCTAAGGCTGGGGGCTGGGTTAATGCTGCCTTCAGCAGATCAAAAGCATGCTGCATTTCTTTATTCCATTTCCATTTAGTGAGACTCTCCTTAGTCAGGGAGTCATACAGTGGTCTAGCCTTCCCACCGTAATCTGGTATCCATAGTCGACAGAACCCAGTTAGCCCTAGGAATGCTCGCAGCTCCTTGGGTGACTTAGGTGGGGTTAGACCTTGAATCGCCTGTATGCGATCCGCACTCAGGGCTCTGACTCCTTTTGAGAGCTTATATCCCAAAAATGTGACTTCAGGCTGACATATTTGGGCTTTTTTCTCTAGAGACTTTATATCCTTTTTTTCCCAGAGTGTTTAGGAGTGACCTGGTGGCTTCCTTGCAGAGCTGCAAGTTTGGGCTTGCAACTAGCAGGTCATCCACTTACTGGAGGAGAGTCACTGCGGGGTGTGATCCCTTCCATTCCCCCAAGTCCTTCTGAAGGGCAAGTCCGAAAATATGGGGGGCTGCTATAAATCCTTGTGGAAGAACTGTCCACATGAGTTGGGCTTTATGGAAAGTATCTGGGTCCTCCCATTCAAAAGCAAACAATTTTTGACTCTCTCGGTGAAGAGGAATAGAGAAGAAAGCATCTTTCAAATCTAGCACTGAAAATATTTCAGCTTCCCCCGGTACTTGTGTCAAAATCGTGTGAGGGTTCGGGACTACAGGATGGTCTGAAAGGACCTTCTTATTTACTGCCTGTAAGTCTTGGACCAGTCTGTATGAGACCCCATCTGCCTTTGGCACTCCAAGAATGGGGGTGTTATAGGGTGAAGACCCTTCCACTAGCCATCTGTACCTCTGGTATTTCTCTATTAACGGCTTGAGTCCAGCTCTGGCCGCTCGGCTGAGTGGGTACTGCTTTACCCGAACGGGCCCCTCCCCATCCTTGAGTACGATCCTTACCGGGGAGACGAACTTAGCTCGCGCAGGGGTTCCATCAGCCCATACTGAGGGGTCTACTCCAGTCATGTGATCTTCTGGACTTACTGCAGGGCGTCGGTCCTCCAGGAGAGCCATCTGATAGTTCGAGCTCTGCTTGACAGGTAGCTGGACCACCATCTGATCGTCTCTGAAAAAGATTTCAGCTTGCAATTTTGTGAGTAAGTCCCGCCCAAGGAGTGCAACTGGGCAACTTGGAGAATACACAAAGGAGTGCTTGAGCAAATGGTCTCCCACCTTGGTGAGGAGTGCTTTACAAACAGGGAGTCGAGTTTGCATTCCCTCAATCCCTTCTACAAGTACATGCTGTTCACTAGTTCCTGCACAGGGGGGTTTTTCTGGAATCATTGAAAATGTAGCCCCAGTATCCACCAAGGCTTCAAAGTTTTTGCCACCAACCCTAATAGTTACCATGGGATCTTCTCGGGCTCCAACCCGAAGGGTAGTGGTCTTAGATCCCTGTCCCCTTCATTCTGAATCCTCACCCTTGTCTTCTGCCCGCATGAGGTGACCTCTCGGTTCGCCCTCTCTCTTCTCCTTCAACTTCGGGCATTCTCTCTTCCAGTGTCCTTTCTCCTTGCAATAAGCACAAACATCTGCTCCCACTCTTTCTCCCTTCCTCTTCTGTATCCCAGCCTTTCCAGGGTTCCCTCCAGTTATAGCAGCTGCTAGTGCTGCCATCTGTCGCTGAGCCTTTTTATCCTCCTTGCGCTCCTGCACTTGCTCACGATTCCCATACACCTTATATGCAATTTCCACCAGCTCTGAAATCGGTTTCCCAGCACCTCCCTCAGTTTTCTGTAACTTCTTGCGGATATCAGCAGCAGATTGACCAATAAACATAAGATTTACCATGCGCTGGTTATCTGGGGCTTCTGGATCCAGATCCGAAAACCTGCGAAACGCCTCATACAGCCTCCCAAGGAAAGCTGAGGGATCCTCCTCTCTTCCCTGTCTCACCTCATACAATTTAGACAGATTGGTAATCCGAGGCACTGCCTTTCCCATTGCTTCCACTATAATTCCCAAATACCGTGCACTCAGCTCTCTGCCCTCTGCAGTATGATTGTCCCATCCCGGGTCTTCTACTGGGTAGGTATCACGTAGAGTATGACCAGCAGCACCCTCTGACTCAACTCTGGCTGCCGCAATACGCTCTGCTGTACCTAACACTAATCTCCTTTCCTCCGGGGTTAGGAGGGTCTGGAGCATCATCTGGACATCAGCCCAAGTGGGTCGATGAGTCTGCCCAATAGATCGAAACAAATCCCTCATCTTTTCAGGGTCTTCACGAAAAGAGGGGCTCTGATTTTTCCAGTTAAATAAATCTGAAGTGCTAAATGGGGTGTAGACAAAAGTTGCAGTGCCTCCTTCCCCAATAACCTCTCGCATCGGACAGTTCAACACCGGCTGTGACTCTACAGGCTTGCGCAAATAATAACCCTTATTTCCTGATTCAGATGAGGCACTTGGCTGAGGCTCATGCTGTAACTCATTAGGTATGCCTTGGTACGTCGGTGGTGGTCTCTCTAAGGGAGGGGGCGGTGGTGCAGAGGGACTGGATGCCGAGGAGGCGTCTGACTCATCTTCGCTACCCGACAGGGCAACCGGAGCACGGGTCTGGTACTCAGCCAATTCAGAATTCCCCCCCTCATTAGACTCAGGAAGTACAGGCGGCCCCCCCCCCGAGCCTTTTTCTTAACAAGCATCACATGAGACTTTGCTAAGTAATTCTTAATCCAAGGTGGCTGATTTTGAACCACCCACAACCAACAATCAATATAAGGAAACTGATTCCAATACCCATTTTGCATAACAATTTCATGGATAGCTATCACTTCTTTTAGCACAAAGGATCCTTTCGGGGTCCAGTGGACCCCAAATGTTGGCCACTCGAGTTGACAAAACTTAGTTAAATCACCTTTTTTCATTTTTATTCCATAATCGGCCGGCCTTGCAAATTTATTAAAATGACGTAATAAGACTTTTAGAGGGGTATCAATATTGTTTTCTACACGAGAGCTATTCGTACCCATTTGCCCACAAAAATGCGCCCAATGCACACCAAATACCAAAAAGATCTCAACAACAGATGATTTACAATGAGAGCTAAGCCTAGAATTTCTCAGCAAACTTACACATCCTTTGTTTTAGATCCGTACACCAGATTGGGCAAAGGGAATTCGTATACTCACTCAGATACCCCAGAGATCTCGATCCAAATTCCAAAGTGTGTCTGCCTCTCCAGAAACTCAGAATTTACATAGGATACTTCCTTTAACTTCCCGGATATTTGGACTTAAACCTCAAATACCAGGGTGAGTCCAAAGTCGGTTCGGTGTGCACAAATCCCTGGTACCGGAGGTGCTCCGTCACTGAATTCCGGGGTAGTCCTCGAGAAGCCCCACGTTGGGCGCCAATTTTGATATAAAAATCGTGGTTCGTTTCTCGGGAGGTGGAAAAAGACCTTCACAGACACACTCTATTAGCAACACAAAAGGTATATATTTGCAAATAGGGTCAGAGAGAGAGACAAAAGATCAATCACTCTGCCCCCGAGCACAATCATTAGCAGGCTTTTATCCCCCCTCTCCTGACCACATGTGTAGAAGGAGGAATTTTTACAACTCATTTCCGGTTCATACAAACATATATGTAAACATGTCGCTTCATACATCCCATGTGCATTATAATTAACTACTTAAGTATGCGGGGCGGGTAGGCTTAATATGCATTAGGCTATCACGCGTGCGTGGATGGAACCCAAGGTTACTCAAGGTTCAACCTGAAGGCAAAAATGGCATTTGCTCTTATCTTAGCCTTAGGAATGTGGGGTCATGAAAGAAAGTGTGATTTAGTGTAACAAAGAGATAGTAAATTTGCAGGACAGAGAGGGAGTGATACCTTAGTACAATGGGCTTTTGGTGGTTTTTCCCATCAATTTCCAACCCCCCCCTTCCCTCTCCCATTAAGGAGACAAGGAGGGGTAGCAGCTGTGTTTTTTTTTTTCCCTAAATCTGCTATTGATAATGCATTTTTAATAATATTTCTAACAACAGCACACTGGATGCGGGGCGGGGGACGTGCTGCATGGCCAGCCAGATGCTGACAGGGACGGCATTTTGGGCTAGAGCTACGTTCCCTGTCTGTCTGGGATGTAGAAGGTTCCTCGGGACCCAAGTGGGGTCCAGGTTAGGTCAGGGCAAGGGGCTCAGAATGTAAGACCTAGTGTGAGGCCTGGAGGTGAAGCTCAGAGAGAGGGCTCAGTGTGTGAGGACTATTATGGGGTCTAGGTGAAGCCTACAGAGAGGGTCTGTAAGAGACCTGTTGAGGGGTGCAAGAGAGTAGTCCCTTGAGTGAGTGGGCTAGCAGGCTGGAGGACAGATCCCAGTGGAATCATGCTGGCCTGGCAACGGGGCCAAAGCCCAGGGAAGGGCCAAAGGCTGGAGGAAGCCACAGTGGGAGACTGCCTGAGACAGACAGGGGCCTGGAGTTCTCAACTGCCTCAAGGTGGGGCCAGAGGTAGGTCAGAGGACCAGGTGGGACCATTGCTGGAGTGGAAGGGGATCAAGGAGCATGCAGCTGAGAATGAAGATGGCAGAGGCAAGGCTGTTGGAAGGGTAAAGGGGCCCAGGAGAAAAAGTGGCAGAGAGTGACCCAGAGATTCTTGCTGGCCTGGCAGTGGGGCCAGGGCCTATGTGAGGCTAAAGGTCCAGGTGGGGCCACTGCAAGAGAGAAAGTGGTTAGAGAAACCGAGGCCCAGAATGAGGATGGCAGTGATGGGGCCATTGAAAGAGGGGAGAGTCTGAGAAACAGAGGATCAGGGCCAGAGGTAGCCTGGAAAGAGAGAGGTGGATGCATGAGAACCAGTGAAGACCAGGGGCTGAGAAAAGAGAGAGGGACCACGGGAGCCCTGAGGGGTGACACCAGTAAAGGGCCAGTGAGTTTGTAGCCAAGGTATTGGACAGCATAGCTCTGGGGATGGAGGCCAGGGCCTAAGCTGGTCTGGGGTTTGGGGTCACAGTTGTTTTGCCAGAGCCCTTTAAAGATTGACACAGCAACTCGTCTGATGTGGTATCAAGTGAACTTTAATAGTAACCCCTAGGCTTTATTACTGGTTTCATCCCTGTAATACAACCTGGCAGGCGGTTTCCTCAGATGTTACAACAGCGACCTTCGGTGTTACAGGCCTCAGATCCTCTGCTGGGTGTGTGGGATGTTAGTTTCTGCAATCCCTGTTGTTTGAACAAGAATTCCAAGGTTGCTCCTGTCTCCCCAGGGTGGCAACACAAAACACACACTGTTTCTTTGTTCACTACTTCTGTAACTTTCTTGTCCCAAATTGTCCAATCCCCTGGCTCTCTGCCAGGCATTCCTTACATGGTGCACCAATTCCCTGGCACTATGCCAGGCACATTCCTTATAGGGAAACTGTTGTGCCTTGCTTGCCTAGTGCCAAGCACAACACTCGCATCTCCCAGTGCCACAGAAGGCGCTGTGTTCAATTTTGTCATTTATTTCTGGGAAGGCCTGGACTATGGCTAAAAAGCCTTAGCATAACTCAGTTTGCCCGCTACACTCCTCACTTTGATGCCCCAAAATATGGTGGCATCATACAGACATTGGTTGACCTCTCACATGCGACTCAAGGCATGCAGGTTGTTGCCGTATCTGAGACATGGATCTTCGTGTGAGCAGGCCACCGTGCCCTGTGTGGACTTTATGACGCGTTTCAGAGGAGAGCCTTTAATTCTTTGTCCCTCACTCTAGCTTCAAACCTGGTCAAAAGTCTTTGCATATAGCAAATGAGTACACACTGGATAACTGATAATAGGATTCCCAGAGCTAAGACCACAAGCAGGGTGTAAAGCCACATTAAGGATTGCAATAGGGGACCAAGGTTGCAATAGGCGACCAAGCCAACAAATTGTTCCACCTTGTCGCTTTTTAACATTTTGTAGGACTGAAGTAATAGTCTCTTGATTTTTGAATCACAACAGAGCTCCTATTAGCTGTGTTCTGGACCTCCTTGACTTTTGCTGCAGGGTCAGATTTTGTGTGGCCAGGAGTAAATCATCAGGTGCCATTCTTAACTGTATTTTGTTAAAGTCTTTTTCATTAAATATTCTGAAGCTCCAGTTAGTTGGTTGTTGATATATCAATGGCTGAGGTATAATTAAAATCACATTAATAACATTTTACAAATACAGCCAATGCATAACACAGCTAAGATTGATTGCTCTTGTACCAAGCTAACTTCTTGATGCTTCAGTGGTGGTCTACATCCTGCAAAAGACAAAGACAAAGAAAGGAGGGGCTCATCCCCCTTTAGGTTAGTTCAGGTCATGGAATCACTGTGGTTGGCTTTGTCAGAGATTACCCTCTTAGGTTCTTACCTAAGCTGCTTTTTAGCAGTCTTTTCTTTCTTAAAGAGACAGGTTTTCCAATATGTACTCGGTCATGCATTATCTGTCCTTGGCCTTTGAAGTAAAAAAACTCTCTCTCGGTTCGTTTTCTTTGGAGGCTCATTGAATAACAAATCCTTAGGCACACATTGTTGGTGAGACAAAAGGTATATATTTGCAAATAGGGTCAGAGGGAGAAGACAAAAGATCAAAACCCTCTGCCCCCCCCCCCAGTACTATCATTAGCAGGCTTTTATCCCCTCTCTTCTGGCACGTGTACAGAAACAGGAACTCTTACAACTCATTTCCGGTTCATACAAACATGCATGAGAATACGTCAGATCATGCATCCCATGTGTATTATAATTAACTACTTAAGTATGCGGGGCGGATAGGCTTAATATGTATTAGGTTATTACGCGTGCTCGAAAGGGACTCAAGGTTACTCAAGGTTCAACCTGAAGGCTAAAATGGCAATTATTCTTATCTTAGCCTAAGAACCGTAGGAGCCATGAAAGAAAGTGTGATTTAGTGTAACAAAGAGATAGTAAATTTGCAGAACAAAGAGAGCTCTTGGAGTTTTTCCTTCAGTTTCCAACCCCCCCTTCCCTCTCTCATTAAGGAGACAAGGAGGGCTGGCAGCCGTGCTTATTCAAAGGACAACACTATTGATGGGAGCTAACAGCTATTGATAATGCATTTTTAATAATATTTCTAACAATATTCCCCCCTCAAGATGCTTTCTGATCTTTACTTCATTCGGGCATATCAAGATAATTACGAGGAATTTTTCTGAGGACCATGACTTTTGCTACAGTCTGTGCTTTTAGAGGGACTGCTGCGACCTGCATTCCTTCTACTGTGGTGGTTATCAATCTAGTAAGACAAGGAATGAGACAAGGGATAAAAATCAAACCAGTTAGAGCACACAAAAGCACAAACCCTACTTTTTTCCACCAGGGTCCTCCAAATAATTGAAACCACCAGTCCTTATTCCATGTGGTTTCCCACGTTTGTATTGGTACATGGGCTATTTTCCTAATCTCTTTGGCAATCTCTAAGACCACCTTCCCATTATCATCTATTTGGAGGCAACAATTAGAAAGGTTGAACTTTCCACAGACTCCGCCATCCTCTGCGAGTAAATAGTCTAAAGCCATTCGATTTTGGTATATGGCTTCCCTCATCTGAGAACTTTGTCGAGCCAGCAACTCGAGAGCAGTGGCGGTCTGGTTAGTAATTACTTCCAAGACTGCCTGCAACCGGATGATTCTATTTAGCATATATATTGGTGTCCGGTAGCCCCAACTCCCATCATTAGCCCATGTAGCTGGTCCATAATACTCAATAATCCTCTGAGGAGGCCACTCATCCTCCTTCCACTTTTGGGAGCCACCCTGTGTCAAACTTACATCAATACTTCTCTTGGCCCTTTTCCAATCATCATACAAAGAGACTCCCAGCTTATTTCCAACCTTAGATGGTAACAAAAAGAAAGATGGTACAATTACTCCAATATAGCAGGTTCCTGTCCACCCTCGTGGTAGGACCGTATAGGCACGCTTTCCACAAATCCAATAATGTCCTTTTAGGGCCCTGTGTTCCCCTCCCAAGGCTAGGGGGTCACGGCTGTGGAAAAGAAGGGGATAGTATTTGGTGCCCTTATGCCCTAAAGGGCCAGTGTGATAGTTACTCAGTTTAAACTGACATTTCCATACGCCATCTTTATCCCTATACTCGCACTTGGTTATTTCATTTGTGTCATTTAAGGCACTCTAATATGCATTAAACCTTGCCACTGTGCCATTCAGGTGTGCCCATTGCCACTTATAAATGTAGGTAAATCGTTCGCCTCGGGTCTTTTCATATGCCTGACATCTGGTAGGGTCAGGATCGAAAGGTAATATTCTTGTCCTTTTGAGATTTTGCATCTGTGTGGAGATTGGGAGCCTAACGGCAGCAGAATTCCATTGATCAGCATACCTGCTGCATACTCGGGCCCATTTTAATGTCCATGTACACTGACTATGTCCTAACCTCCTTCCTGTACCATTACTGCTAATACAGTACTCTCCCAATGCCACTTGGGAAAGATCCCAGCTGTGGTTCTCATCCCATTCTTGACCAGTACTCTTAACATCTGCTTTGTCACTGACCAACCATTTTGGGGCCAAAGGAAAAGCCCTCCAAGGCCACTGTTCTCCGGCCTCTCGGAGCCCCCCACAGGCCCAGCAGTTGGTAAGATTAAAAGTACTTGCAATCCTCTCCATCATATCAACATACAAATTTGTCCCTGGGGGAGTAATTTGGGAAAGCGGGGGCATAGGCCAGTGGCTAAGGCTATGCAATCCTGCTTCTTTCATTATGCAGATAACAACAAGGCACATTATAATTCCCACCATATTTTCCCTTTTACTTTCTGGACTAATTTTCTGAACTTTGATTAAGCCGTCTCAGGCGCACTTGAAGATCACCAGTAGGTTCACAGCTCCACTTGCTGGCTTCTTGTTCCGAAGACGACTCAGCTTCCGGAGTGAGTTCGTCTTGGGAGTTGTTGTCCTCTGACGCTTGTGGATGTCGTTTCACACGGGTATGGTGTATCCAACGGTCATGGCCAGCGATCTTTACAGCGGTGTGGGTTGTTAGAAGTACCTGGAAAGGGCCACTCCACCTCTCAGTCAGAGGTTTCTTTTTCCACCGCTGCACCAAGACCCAGTCTCCCGGGGAGAAGTCATGTACCGGTACGTCTAAAGGCAGGCGCTGAAAGGAGGCTGCATACCTGTGAAGAGAAAACAAGACAGACTGCAAAGCAATAACGTACATATGAAGCTCACTATTACCTAATTCAAAAGTTACATTCTCTCGCATCCCAGGAGGTAAGACTCGAGGCGGCTTGCCAAACATAATTTCATATGGGGTCAATTTAAGGCCCCGTCGGGGAGTGTTTCGAATGCAAGTAAGGGCGAGCGGCAATGCTTGAGGCCACTTAAGACGTGTTTCAATACAGATTTTGGTGAGCAAAGTCTTTAAAGTCCTATTCATACGTTCCACTTGTCCTGAACTCTGTGGTCTCCATGGTGTGTGTAATTTCCAAGTAACCTTGAGAGTTTGCGCGACTCCTTGAACCACTTTTCCCACGAAGTGTTGTCCCTGATCCGACTCAATGGACTCAGGCAGGGAATACCGTGGAATGATCTCCTGCAACAAATAGTTCACTACTGTAGCCGCAGTGGCAGTCCTGGTGGGCCAGGCCTCGACCCAACCAGAGAGCTGGTCTACCATGACAAGTAAAAACCCGTGATGTCCGGACCGTGGGAGCTCGGCAAAATCAATCTGCCATGCCTGTCCAGGGTACGCTGCCCAGGGTCTACCTCCCATTGGCACAGGGGGTTTCCTTCGGGGGTTTACTTTCTGGCATGTGATGCACTTGGTAGCAATGCGCTGAGCTTCTACATATAGCCCTGGAGCTACTGCTTGGCGGATCACTAGATCACCCATGGCCAAGCCTCCCATATGGGTTCTTGCATGGAGCTGTTGCAGCACCTCCCGAAGCAATGGCCTGGGTATCATGACTTTCCCTCCTGGTACTATCCACCACCCCTGGGAGTTCTTTTCTGCACAAGCTTTCTGTGCAAATTTATCTTCTTCAGGGGAATACTGTGGGACTAAATCTTGGATGTCTGGCCATATGGCATGGGACATGGCCTGCTTGGATACCTCCTCTGCTTCTCCCCCAATAAATGCAGCTTCCTTTGCTGCTGAATCAGCCTTTGCATTTCCAAGCTTATGCTTTTCCTCAGCAGCCTTCCCATGGGCCCGCACATGAATGACTGCTACCTCTTTAGGCTGGTGGAGTGCCTCTAGTAGCTTGATAATCTGGGGGCCATTAGCAATTTTATTCCCAGAGGCTGTAATAAAACCCCTTTCTTTCCACAATAGTCCGTGTGCATGGACTGTAGAAAAAGCATAGCGAGAGTCAGTGTATATATTAACCCGCTGGTCTGTCCCCAGCTGTAATGCTCGGGTGAGCGCAGTGAGTTCTGCGGCCTGTGCCGACCATGAGCTCGGCAATGACTCCCTCCATACTACCTTATCCAAGGTTACCACTGCACATCCTGTTCGTCTTTTTCCATCGATGACAGAGCTGGAGCCGTCTACGAAGTATTCAACATCTGGGTCCTCAATTGGGTCCTCAGCAAGATCAGGTCGCACCTGTGTGGTTTGATTTAGGACCTCAAGGCAGTCATGCACCGGTTTCCCTGGCTCTGGCAGCAAGGTTGCAGGGTTTAAGGCTGTAGTATGTTTGAAAGTAAGTCCTGGATTAGAGAGCAAAAATATCTCATACCGTGATTGTCTGGAGGGGTTAAGAAATTTCCCTCCCTCAGTCCCTAGGATCTGGGGAACTCCATGAGGAGTGAGTATTTCCATATCCGCACCCATGACTATCTTCTGGGCTTCTTCAACAACCACTGCTGTGGCTGCCACAGCCCGAAGACAGGCTGGCCACCCGAGTGCCACTGGATCTAGAACCTTTGAGTAATATCCCACGGGTCTCCAGGTCGGGCCCGATGGCTGTGTCAGCACCCCTGATGCGACCCCTCGATTCTCATGAACATACAGTCGATATGGCTTTTTACTGTTTGGGATGGCCAGGGCAGGGGGCTGGGTTAATGCTGCTTTAAGCAGATCAAAAGCATGCTGCATTTCTTTATTCCATTTCCATTTAGTGAGACTCTCCTTAGTCAGGGAGTCATACAGTGGTCTAGCCTTCCCACCGTAATCTGGTATCCATAGTCGACAGAACCCAGTTAGCCCTAGGAATGCTCGTAGCTCCTTGGGTGACTTAGGTGGGGTTAGACCTTGGATTGCCTGTATGCGATCTGCACTTAGGGCTCTGACTCCTTTTGAGAGCTTATATCCCAAAAATGTGACATCAGGCTGACATATCTGGGCTTTCTCTCTAGAAACTTTATATTCTTTTTCCCCCAGAGTGTTTAGGAGTGACCTGGTGGCTTCCTCACAGAGCTGCAAGTTTGGGCTTGCAACTAGCAGGTCATCCACATACTGGAGGAGAGTCACTGCGGGGTGTGATCCCTTCCACTCCTCCAAGTCCTTCTGAAGGGCAAGTCCGAAAATATGAGGGGCTGCTACGAATCCTTGTGGGAGAACTGTCCACATGAGTTGGGCTTTATGGAAGGTGTCTGGATCCTCCCATTCAAAAGCAAACAATTTTTGACTGTCTCGGTGAAGGGGAATAGAGAAGAAAGCATCTTTCAAATCTAGCACTGAAAATATTTCAGCTTCCCCCGGTACTTGTGTCAAAATCGTGTGAGGGTTCGGGACTACAGGATGGTCTGAAAGGACCTTCTTATTTACTGCCCGTAAGTCTTGGACCAGTCTGTATGAGACCCCATCTGCCTTCGGCACTCCAAGGATGGGGGTGTTATAGGGTGAAGTCCCTTCCACTAGCCATCCGTACCTCTTGTATTTCTCTATTAACGGCTTGAGTCCAGCTCTGGCCGCTCGGCTGAGTGGGTACTGCTTTACCCGAACGGGCCCCTCCCCATCCTTGAGTACGATCCTTACCGGGGAGACGAACTTAGCTCGCGCAGGGGTTCCATCAGCCCATACCGTGGGGTCTACTCCAGTCATGTGATCTTCTGGACTTACTGCAGGGCGTCGGTCCTCCAGGAGAGCCATCTGATAGTTCGAGCTCTGCTTGACAGGTAGCTGGACAACCATCTGATCGTCTCTGAAAAAGATCTCAGCTTGCAATTTTGTGAGTAAGTCCCGCCCAAGGAGTGCAACTGGGCAACTTGGAGAATACACAAAGGAGTGCTCGAGCAAATGGTCCCCCACTTTGGTGAGGAGTGGTTTACAAACAGGGAGTCGGGATTGCGTTCCCTCAATCCCTTCCACAAGTACATGCTGTTCACTAGTTCCTGCACAGGGGGGTTTTTCTGGAATCATTGAAAATGTAGCCCCAGTATCCACCAAGGCTTCAAAGTTTTTGCCACCAACCCTAATGGTTACCATGGGATCTTCTCGGGCTCCAACCCGAAGGGTAGTGGTCTTAGATCCCTGTCCCCTTCATTCTGAATCCTCACCCTTGTCTTCTGCCCGCATGAGGTGACCTCTCGGTTCCCTCTCTCTCTTCTCCTTCAACTTCGGGCATTCCCTTTTCCAGTGTCCTTTCTCTTTGCAATAAGCACAAACGTCTGCTCCCACTCTTTCTCCTTTCCCCTTCTGCATCCCAGCCTTTTCAGAGTTCCCTCCAGTTATAGCAGCTGCTAGTGCTGCCATCTGTCGCTGAGCCTTTTTATCCTCCTTGCGCTCCTGCACTTGCTCACGATTCCCATACACCTTATATGCAATTTCCACCAGCTCTGAAATCGGTTTCCCAGCACCTCCCTCAGTTTTCTGTAACTTCTTACGGATATCAGCAGCAGATTGACCAATAAACATAAGATTTACCATGCGCTGGTTATCTGGGGCTTCTGGATCCAGATCCGAAAACCTGCGAAACGCCTCATACAGCCTCCCAAGGAAAGCTGAGGGATCCTCCTCTTTTCCCTGTCTCACTTCATACAACTTAGACAGATTGGTAACCCGAGGCACTGCCTTTCCCATTGCTTCCACTATAATTCCCAGATACCGTGCACTCAGCTCTCTGCCTTCGGCAGTGTGATTATCCCATCTCGGCTCTTCTACAGGGAAGGTATCACGCAGAGTACGACCAGCAGCACCCTCTAACTCAACTCTGGCTGTCGCAATACGCTCTGCTGTACCTAACACTAATCTCCTTTCCTCCGGGGTTAGGAGGGTCTGGAGCATCATCTGGACATCAGCCCAAGTGGGTCGATGAGTCTGCCCAATGGATCGAAACAAATCCCTCATCTTTTCAGGGTCTTCACGAAAAGAGGGGCTCTGATTCTTCCAGTTAAATAAATCTGAAGTGCTAAATGGGGTGTAGACAAAAGTTGCAGTGCCTCCTTCCCCAATAACCTCTCGCATCGGACAGTTCAACACTGGCTGTGACTCTACAGGCTTACGCAAATAATAACCCTTATTTCCTGATTCAGATGAGGCACTTGGCTGAGGCTCACGCTCTAACTCATTAGGTATGCCTTGGTACGTCGGTGGTGGTCTCTCTAAGGGAGGGGGCGGTGGTGCAGAGGGACTGGATGCCGAGGAGGCGTCTGACTCATCTTCGCTACCCGACAGGGCAACCGGAGCACGGGTCCGGTACTCAGCCAATTCAGAATTCCCCCCCTCATTAGACTCAGGAAGTACAGGCACCCCCCCCCCGAGCCTTTTTCTTAACAAGCATCACATGAGACTTTACTAAGTAATTCTTAATCCAAGGTGGCTGATTTTGAACCACCCACAACCAACAATCAATATAAGGAAACTGATTCCAATACCCATTTTGCATAACAATTTCATGGATAGCTATCACTTCTTTTAGCACAAAGGATCCTTTCGGGGTCCAGTGGACCCCAAATGTTGGCCACTCGAGTTGACAAAACTTAGTTAAATCACCTTTTTTCATTTTTATTCCGTAATCGGCCGGCCTTGCAAATTTATTAAAATGACGTAATAAGCACCTTAGAGGGGTATCCGTGTTTTCTACACGGGAGCTAACCGTACCCATTTTGCCCACAAAAGTGCACCCAAGGCACACCAAATACCAAAAAGTCCCTTACAGCAGATGATTTACCATGAGAACATGCACACCTCCTGCTCCGGACCCAGAACCAAATTGGGCAAAGGGAATTCGTATACTCACTCAGATACCCCAGAGATCTCGATCCAAAGCCAAAAATGTGTACCTGGAGACTCCAAAAAAAAACAAAATTTGCATAGGAGCCCTTAGTGTTCCGGATGTTCCGGCTCACACCTCAAGCCCCCCCTCAGGGCGAGCCAAAAAGAAAGGCTCGGCGCGCAAACCCCCCAGGGGGGCAGAGACGATGTGCCGATGAACTCCGGAGTCATCCAAAGAAGGGCCCCACGTTGGGCGCCAGATTGAAGTAAAAAAACTCTCTCTCGGTTCCTTTTCTTTGGAGGCTCATTGAATAACAAATCCTTAGGCACACATTGTTGGTGAGACAAAAGGTATATATTTGCAAATAGGGTCAGAGGGAGAAGACAAAAGATCAAAACCCTCTGCCCCCGAGTACTATCATTAGCAGGCTTTTATCCCCTCTCTTCTGGCACGTGTACAGAAACAGGAACTCTTACAACTCATTTCCGGTTCATACAACCATGCATGAGAATACGTCAGATCATGCATCCCATGTGTATTATAATTAACTACTTAAGTATGCGGGGCGGATAGGCTTAATATGTATTAGGTTATTACGCGTGCTCGAAAGGGACTCAAGGTTACTCAAGGTTCAACCTGAAGGCTAAAATGGCAATTATTCTTATCTTAGCCTAAGAACCGTAGGAGCCATGAAAGAAAGTGTGATTTAGTGTAACAAAGAGATAGTAAATTTGCAGAACAAAGAGAGCTCTTGGAGTTTTTCCTTCAGTTTCCAACCCCCCCTTCCCTCTCTCATTAAGGAGACAAGGAGGGCTGGCAGCCGTGCTTATTCAAAGGACAACACTATTGATGGGAGCTAACAGCTATTGATAATGCATTTTTAATAATATTTCTAACACCTTCACCAGTTTTTCTGTTGGGGTATGTTCCTCCTAGTCTTCCTCCATCAAAGGGTAACCCACGAGGCAGTGGAAGCCAGGGTTTTCAGGCACCCTGTACTCGCCTTTCTCTGGGGAGGCAACATGGCATTTTGTAGAGATTGCCCCGCCACAAGTAGCTTCACCACATTAACCAGTCCCAGAAGGGTGTAGTGTTCAGGTCTTACCTAGGACCAATTTCCAGGCTTTCCTACCATGGTTATTTTTACTTTTTATGGGCACTGTTTTTTACTTCTGAGCTTCCTGGCACCTCCTCAGCTAGTTCAGATCTCAGGCTTTTAGCTCTGGCAGTCTTAAGTCTTCAAAACTTTTGGCCTCTCTAGAGCTCTGCCTCTGGCTTGCCACACCTCTTGGTTTTTCAGGGCTCTGCCAGAGCCCTTAGGTCTCCAACTGTGCCTTCCAGACCTTGATCCCTCTCTGGCACCTGGCCCTACTAACACTTGCTTCTCCTGGGCTGCAGACCTCTCATCAGATCTTTCTCTCTTTTGGCTCCACTGTGAGCATCTAGACCCATCTGGTATCACTCTTTCCAGCAGTTCTTTGACGTTCCTGTATTTTTTTAACAAAACAAATTATAGGTTCATACACATTTAAAGCTTTCTGTTACCACCAAGATTGTATCTGACATTTACTATAAAACTTGTGTCCCTCTTCAGATGGGATACGTACCACCATTTTTTTAATATGCTGACCAATTTATAATAAATAAATCCTTCAATAATTCGAATTGCAACAAGCAAGCCTATTTTTTTAAATTTACCATAGTTACCCAAACAACACTACACCATTGCTGAACCAAATTTAGCTTTGATTTTAACCATCTTTTAAACACAGAGGTTCCAAGGTCAGGGAAGCCTCAACTTGCAGGTTTTGTTTCCTGTAAAACAATAAGTTAATGCAGTTTTTCATACACATCCTGCTATGTTGGTGTTGTAAATAGCATTTAAATACAAAAGAGAATTTCTTTATAGCCTTGAAAATGTTTCATCAAGTTGTTTACTAAACACACACGTTACCTTTTAATAAATACCATTTTGCTAAACAAGTGAAATTTACAACTTGAAATTTTCATGTGAATTGCCAGCCTTTGTTTCAAATATTAGAACTTTCCAGGCCAAACTGAATAGAAGTGTCTTGGTTTGGGATCCACAGGCAAATTAATTTTTTAGAGGGGATATTACCAATGATTTTTATCACAACTTTATGATATTCATAGACAATCTTGTGGATCGAATTTAGATCTTTTATTAGTCCAACTTGGAGGAGGGTTGATGCTTCTAGCAAGCTTGTGGATAACACAGTATCCTTTTTCAAGCTAAGTGGAGTGCAGGAGGGGGCGACTCCCCTGTATATACTTGTGATATTCATTCATATGCATTCATATTTTGGACAACTTAAACCAACCAAACAAAGAACCACACAACAAGACAAACAGCACAAAACAGGCAAGACAGTTTTTGCTGTAGTGGTAAAGCCATGGCGTAGGTGAGGAAAAAGCTGTTGATGGTAATGAGACCTCATAGGCTATCAGTCACCTTTGCTACTGGATTGATTACTCTATGGTTTTTGCAAAAGAAAACAAACACACACAAACCTGCCAAGGAAAACTCCTTGCAGTGAAATATTATTCATAGTCACAGATTTACAGTGCTAACATGTGCAGTGGCAATGCACACAATGCTGCAATTTTTAAAAAATTTGTATATCATATATCTACATTTTGAACAAGGATCATTTAAATTTATTTTATTGTCTTCAATGGTCCACTGCACCATTTTGGCAATTGGAATTAGGGCCTTTACAATTTCTTTCAAATGTGTGATCGAGGGATGCCAATACCCTTGTTACAATTTAACTAAATTGCCATTTTAAAAATGAGTTTTTGTTTTAGAGGGATAATTTCTCCCTCAGAATTTTTACTTAAAAAACTTTTTCCACATTCTTATTGCTAGGCATTGTGGAATTTTAGGATACTTGGATAAAACAATACTGTTGCTTCCTGAATAAAAATAATACCATCATTTTTGTGCCAAGGAAATAGAAAACAAAACAACATAAAATAAAAACTGCATTAGCTAAATGTAATACTGAAAATCATTTTACCACTCCTGCTATAGCTGCTAGAATTTCAGGTTTTTTTCCTTTGCCTTTCAGAAGAGACCAAATCCCAAATCGGGGAGTCACACACTAAGTATTTATATGATCACTTCCTGACTTAACAAATGATCTACTATGAGTTAGAACCTTATTTTAGTTTTTAGTGAATATTTACACTGCCTTTGTGGGGGAGGGTGTGGTCCCTCAATCAAGACAGGGGCTTGTATCTTGCCACATTTTAACTCTTTTTCTGCCAAAACCTTAGCATTCAATTTTTATGGTTAGTCCTATTAATCATAGCCAAAATCTTAATAGCTGCTAACACGGCCCCTGCCGCAGGAGGCACAATGTACTGTGGCTCCTTAGGGAAAGGCAGCAGGGCCCCAGCCTGCAGCAGGCAATCTGCCCCTGTCCTGCACACAAATTGGGGGGGGGGTTACATGTCCCTCATGCCTTCCCCAGGGGTGCATATAGTGGTGGGGAGCTGAACCCCCCCATGCCTGTGGATGAGCCTCCCATGGCTCCATCCCAGGATCTGGCCTGGCCCCCATCCTGACCCAGGGGCCCCATTCACTCCTGCCCTACCCCTGCTTACTCCCTCCCTCACTGTGGAGGCCTTGATCTGCCCCCCTATGTTCCTTTCCTTTCCCCCCATCCCTCCCCCTCCACAGACTTACTTTCTGGGAGCTTTGTGTGTGTCACTCCGAAACCACAGCCCATCCCAGCCTTGCTGCTGTCCCTCACTTTTGACCCACATAGAGATGTAAAATTTCCAGAAATTTTGAAGCCATGGGAAAAAATGTTGTTTTTCTGTTTTATTCCAGGAAAAAAATGGAAATTTTGGGGAAAATAGAAATATATGCAAAACCTATTATCTTAGCAGCCTTTACAGACCTAAATTCACTTTGCCACTTTAAGAACATAAAATGTATTATGTATATAACTTGGTTTGCTCATAAAATTATCATGTTTGATATATTTATTAAATTTAAAAGTATAGTTTATTCAGACAATAATTACAAATTTACTAATTGAATTTACTTTAAAAATGTTTTTGTTGCAAATGGAGCTACAAGCTGCTGACCTCTAAGGAACCTAGCATCTCTTAGTTTTTCCCAGTTTATGAGAAGCAGACAAAAATTAAAGATGAAAATAGAAGAAACCATCAACATTATAGTAAAACAAAGAAACTTATGAAGTATTCTGGACTTAGTCTCCTCCACAGTGTCAAGCAGATACAGAAAGCTCTCATTTTTAGAAAAAGAGCTGAGAAAAAAAGGAAAAAAACCCCTAAGATTCATTGAATACAAATTTTGCTTCATGAAACTTTGTCTAATAAGTCTCATTTTCTGAACTGTCACTGTCAGCAGTTTCTGCTGCTTCTGCTTCTTCTGATCCTTCATTTTTGTCATCTTCATGGACTTCTGAAAACTGAAGGTTTGTCCGGATTGAGACAAACTGCTCTACTGTTTCACAAGTTAGTTTATTTCTTGATTTGGTGTGAGTGGTCCCAAACATAGACCAGTTTCTTTCACACGCTGCAGAAGATGGAGGAATCTGAAATAGGCGAGAAGCAAGAGGAGTCAGAGGCTGTGTCATACAAAGGCCTTGTTACCATGTTGCAGGAGGGATATACGTCCCAGACTGCATTCCTGGACCATATACCTGGAGATGTTCTGTGTTCTGCAACATTTGAAAGTGCCGTCCCAACATCAAGTGCTAAGTGTGTTGCTTGTTTTGTAATCCAGTCAAATGCAGTAGCAATGCTATCTATCATCACTAATATTTCTGCCATTGCAGCAGCATGAATTGATTGGCAACAAAATTCTTCCTGTTTGTTAATAAAGTCTTTCACTTTTCTTTCTTCTATACTTGTAAGCGGAGATGCACTTAGATTCTCAAAAACAGTTGATTTTATTTGGGCCATTTGGTAAGGAATATCTGACAAAAGTGCACTATTTGATTCAGATGCAGTGACTGCTGAATAAATTGTCTTAAGACTCTTCAGAGAGCTCTGTAGCTGCACCCAGAAGACATCCTCATCACGTACAGTGTTCCTTACACTTCTGGGTACTCTATAATCCTTAATTATTATTGTTTCTTAAAGAGCTTCTTTGTTTTTTAGTAAACTTTCAAATGAGATCACTACTCCATCCCATCTAGTTTTACTACAGAGTTTGAGTAATACTGTTTTATTCTTGAGTACTATTTTATTCTTTGCATTCTTTTCTTTCTGCTTTTTCTTAAAGACTGCAGGTACAATATGAGTAGCTTTTACATGTTTTATAACTTACTTTGCTGTTCTATAGATCTTTTGTAGTGTCCAACTTCATGATACCATTAAGAAGCAAGTGTTGCCTATGGGGTGCACATCCTATTGCAGTAATATGTGGATATTTATCTATTATGATCTTCCATGCTTCTTTCAGGTTACTTGCATTGTCAGTCAGCAAAGCAAATACTTCACCACTCCCAATCTTCTGTAGGACTTCACGTATTTTACTACTGATATACTTTGTAGTATGTCTGTTCTCTCCTGTTTCAATGCATCTGTAAGAAACTGGTTGAGGTGTTGTTATCACAAAGTTTATGATTCCTTCTCCCTGCACATTTGTCTATCCATCTGTAAATACTGCAAGAAACAGTGCATCATTGATTTTTCCTTGCACAGATTGCATTACATGTTCATATTCTGACTCTAAAAGAGGCTTGCTCAAAGAAGATGGTCTTAGTAATTTAAAAGCTTTTTTCCAGTATGCATTGTCAGTTATTGACAATGGTGTCCCAGAATATCTTGCTGTTGCAAGAGCTTGGTCAATTTTTTCGTGATCTTTAGGTGTCATCTTGTCTACAGATGAACCTATTGAGAGTCTTGTGTAGACAGTTGGTTGTAATATTTGATTACTTGAGGATGTTGATTTGGGCAACTTTGTGATGCTGATGTTATGGAGGTGGAGGAGAAGGAAGAGGAACTGCTGGATTGAGAATGTTGGAAAGAACTACTTGCACTTTCGTCATCATGATCTACCTCCTCCTCCTCACTTACACCCATGAAGGATTTTTTAACGTCTGCAGGACACTTCTTACATACAAGGATGTGTTTGGTCATCCTAGTAGCATTTGAAAATGCATATTTCATTTGACAGTATTTGCAAATCACATTTTTTGCCCAGAATAACTTGCAGTGTGAAAATGCTTCCATGTGCAAAAAGTTGGTCACACCATTTTGCTGAGGGAGAAAAAAGAAAAATGTACTTTAGTGGCTAGCTTGCATATATATATAAACGCTAAGCTACAGCATGTACAAACTTAGTAATGGATGGAGGAGAGGCCTCCTCAGAGTTAATTGTGAGCAACTTCCCTGCCCTGCAGGCCTCACTCACTGCTAAGATTGGGTGATTTGTCACAAAACATCTGATTACTAGGAATTCAATTATGAATTGCATAGGTTTTGAAAAGATACTAATGCAGCTAAAATATAGTTTAATATACTGAATTCAGAGAAATTTAAACTCTTACCTTTCAATAAAGTATACTTTCTTTCAGTTCCTATGTGCTGCTTCTTTACTTCTGTGGATCTCAAGATCACAGGCCCAGGAGGAGGCAGGTTCCTTCCAACTCTAAAGCCTTTAGAGTTGCTCTGTCTCTTCTCCTGAGGCTTTTGAACAAGCAGGGCAAGCAGTACTTTGAAGCCTAGTCATGAGGACAGGAGCAGATCCACCAACCTCTAGATCAAAAGTCAACAATAGAGGAAGTCCACAAGCAAAGAAGTCACTGAATCCTTCTTCCTTCTCTTGTGAAAATGGCAGTACCCCTTAGGAACAGAAATGCATCTTGCCCTTGTGTTTGAGAGTTGTACTGTACTGCTTGTCCTCAGTGTACAGGAATTGTAATGATCTGATACTGTAGACAGTCTAACATAAAAGTCTTCCAATTACATAGTTATTAGAAAACATTTTTCGGGAGTAAAGGGTAGCAATATACAAACACCTGGCCTTAAACATTTTATTCATAATTCTAAAAGAAAATATTTCATAAGAAGTTTTTGAATTTAAAAATTTATTTTCAATTTTTCCAATTTTTCAGAAAAAATGGGGGAGAAATGCTTTTTTCCCTGAATTTTTCTGTTTTTTTCTAGGCCTTCACATCTCAAGACCCCTGGTACCCCACATCCTGCCAGGGCATTCAGTTACAAATTCCACCGTCCCACACACATACCCCGCCCCCACCAATGCAAAATACCTGCATACTTTTGCATAATTTTGCATAATTTTAAATGATTAATGATAATGATTAAAATTGCAGTTAATTGCAACCAATTTTTTAATCACACAAGTAATCATGATCAAATTTTTTAATTGCTTGACAGCTCTAATTCTAATCACAGCTTTCTATTCTGCAGCTCTGCTTCATGCAGTCCCTTCACAGCAACTAATAAAATATACCCTCTGCTACAAAACTTCCATCATACATCAGTGATTCAGTTAGACTCTAAGGGTGTGTCCACACAAGCATGGACGTTTGTTTCTCCGGGGACAATGAGCAGCGGGACACTTTGTGCTGCTGCTAGTTGTCCCTGAGGAATGCCTGTCCCACATGGCCTCTGGCACAAAGCAAGTTAATGTTACCAGATTTGTCCTCCACTTTGGGGTGTGCTCATTTATTAGGGATACACTTCTGGGGTCTCTGTAATTCTGTCAATGTGCTGCTTGTGTCACTTCATAGTTTCATAGTTTCTAGGGTCGGAAGGGACCTGAGTAGATCATCTAGTCCGACCCCCCGCCATGGCAGGAAATAACACTGGGTCAAATGACCCCAGCAAGATGTTCATCCAATCTCCTCTTAAAAACCCCCAGGGTAGGAGCCAGCACCACTTCTCTTGGAAGTTGGTTCCAGATCCTAGCCGCCCTGACTGTGAAGTAGCACTTCTGATATCTAGCCTAAACCTGCCCTCTGCCAGCTTGTGACCATTATTCCTGGTCACTCCTGGCAGTGCACGGGGGAATAGTGACTCCCCCAATGCCTGCTGATCCCCCCTGACTGGTTTATAACAGGCCACTAGATCCCCCCTCAGCCTTCTCTTGTGGAGGCTGAACAGGTTCAGGTCCCGTAGCCTCACCTCATAGGGCCTGCCCTGCTGTCCCCTGATCATGCAAGTGGACCTCCTCTGGACCCTCTCCATGCTGTCCACATCCCTCTTGAAGTGCGGCACCCAGAACTGGATGCAGTACTCCAGCTGCGGCCTGACCAGTGCCGCATAGAGGGGGAGGAACACCTCTTTGGACCTGCTCGAGATGCATCTGTGGATGCATGACAAGGTGCGGTTGGCCTTCCTAACTGCCTCCCCACACTGCCGGCCCATGTTCATCTTGGAGTCAATGACGACCCCCAGATCCTTTTCTGCCTCTGTGCTGACAAGAGGGGAGTTCCCTAACCTGTAGGTATGGTGCCGGTTGTTCCTCCCGAGGTGCATCACCTTGCACTTGTCTGTGTTGAATCCCATCCTATTCACATCTGCCCACCCTTGTAGCCTGTCTAGGTCTGATTGTAGCCTGATGCTTCCTTCTAGTGCGCCAACATCCCCCCACATCTTAGTGTCATCAGCAAATTTGAACAGGGTGCTTTTTACCCCCTCATCCAAATCACCGATGAAGATGTTGAACAGTGCGGGCCGGAGGACCGAGCCCTGTGTAACCCCACTGCCCACGTCCTTCCAGGCTGAGAAGGACCCATCCACTACCACCCTCTGGCTGTGGCCCTCCAGCCAGTTGGCGACCCAATTGACTGTGTAGGCATCGACACCACAGTCCCCCACTTTCTTAAAGAGAATGGGGTGAGAGACAGTGTCGAATGCCTTCCGGAAGTCCAGGAAGACTATGCCCACTGCTACCCTTTGCATCTAATGATCTGGTAATCTGATCATAGAAGGCCACCAGGTTGGTCTGACAGGACCTGCCACTGATGAACCCATGTTGGTTGCCCCTAAGCATGCTGTCCCCTGCTGGCCCCTCCTGGATGTGTGCCAGCATAATTTTCTCAAACAGCTTGCCTAGGATCGAGGTAAGACTAACTGGCCTATAGTTTCCTGGGTCCTCCTTCCTCCCTTTTGAAGATGGGAACCACGTTGACCCTCTTCCAGTCCTCTGGGACCACACCAGAACACGAGTGCTCATAAAGCCGTGCGAGGGGTCCTGCAATGACCTCGGCCAATTCCTTTAGGAATCTAGGGTGGAGATCATCCGGGCCGGCTGACTTGAATACGTCCAGCCCCTCCAGAAGCTCCCTAACTAGTTCCTCGCTAACCTTTGGCCCAGGTGTGCCTCCCCTGGGGCCCAAGGGGGGCCCAGCAGGGAGGTGGCTGTTCTGGTCCCTACTTAGGAAGACAGAGGCAAAGAAATTGTTAAACATGTTAGCTTTGTTGTCTGGTGTGATGACGAAATTTCCCAACGTGTTCTGCAAGGGCCCCACGTTACCTGGGACCTTCTTTTTGCCCCCTATGTATTTAAAAAAGGACTTATTGTTCTTAATCTGAGAAGCTAGTCCTAATTCCATCTTTGCCTTGGCCTTCCTAACTTCCCCCCATATCCCTGAGCGACTGCAGAATAGTCATCCCTGGTGATGACCCCTTCTTTCCATTGGGTGTAAGCCTCCTTTTTAGCAAGGAGACATTCCCGGATGCTTTTGGTGAGCCACGGAGGCTTGTGTGCTCTCCTGCTCCCTTTGATCGTCATTGGGATTACCTTCCTTTGGGCTTGGAGGATTGCCTCCTTAAGGAGTAACCGCCCTCCTTGGACATCTGGCTCCCCTCCCCTCTGGGACCTCAGTGTATCCCCAACTATCCTCCTTAGCTCATTGAAGTTTGCCCTCCTAAAGTCTAGGGCTGCTGCCTTACTGCATGCCTTTGCCACCTTGCGCTGGATGGTAAATTCTAGCAGGCGATGATCACTGTCACCCAGGTGGTCGAGCACCCGCAGCCTCCTCACCAGGTCATCACCCGTGGCCAGCACTAGGTCCAACAAGGCGTCCCCCCTGGTGGGGCTGTGCACCTCTTGGGTTAGATGGAGGTCCCGCACTCTGTCTAAGAACCTACATGAGCATTCAGACCTGGCTGACTGCTCCCCCCAGCAGATATCCGGGAAGTTTAGGTCCCCCATGACTATCACATCATTAGCCTTTACTACCTCTGTGAGCTGACCAAAGAATTCCTGGTCAAGCTCTTCTCCCTGGTTGGGAGATCTGTAGTAGACCCCCACCGTTAAGTCTCTCTCCCCTCGACTGCCTTGCACTCTAACCCAAAGCACCTCAGAGTGCCGCTCCTCTGACTATTCCTCCTTGATATAGAGTGCCACGCCCCCACCTCTCCTTCCTATCCTGTCCCTCCTGTACAACCTATAGCCCTTGACATTCACCGCCCAGTCATGCATAGAGTCCCACCACATTTCCGTGATCCCCGCTGTGTCCGGGCTGGTGTCAAGCCATCAGGAGGGTGAGTTCCTCCTGCTTGCTTCCCATGCTACGAGCGTTTGTGTAGAGGCATTTGAGGCCTCCTGTGGATGTGTGTACTGCCCCCCTAGTCCCAGTGTTGCCCTGGCCCCCATTGCTTACCTGTTCGCTCGTTTTGCTCGTTGGTCTGGGCTGGGCTGTAGTTGTGGGTGTTGTTTGGTCTGGCAGTCTGATCTTTCGTGTGCCCTCATCTTCCCCTTCCCCCAGTGAGCTTAGTTTAAAGCCCGCTGGAGGAGGTCCGCCAACCTAGAAGAGAACACATGCTTACCTTTAGGGGAAAGGTGGAGCCCGTCCCATCCAGGCATGTCTCTTGTTGTGATGTGCCGGTCATGGCTGAGGAAGCCAAAGCCCGCCTCGAAGCACCATTCCTGTAGCCACTTGTGTTTCTGTATGGAGCTGTATCTCTCCCTTCTGCAAGTTCTCACCCACATTGGAGCTATCTTGCAGGACACAGTTTCAGTGGGGCTGGGTTCCTCCAACTACTGAATCAGTCAAACATGTATTCACACATACACACACAGATTAACAGGGCATGCCTGAGCCAGGCCAGGACATTCAGCATTGACAAGCTGACACCCTCATGTGCCTTCCACTCAGTTCATCCCTTATTTCAGCAAGACTATAATAAATGCAGTTAGACCCGCATGAACACATGCTAACAGAGTACATCTGATACCCTCATGTGCCTCAGAACTCAGGACACCCCAGTCTCTTGTTACAGTGGTCCTAGTAGTAACTCCCTTGATGAGCAGACCCCACCACAGTTTTGGGGATTACAGAGATCTTTGGCTTAGGTAAAAGAAGTGTTGCTGTACAGCAAATGGGGAGGTCAAGAGGAAGGAAGAGTAAGTGAGGTACAGAGAAAGAGTATAGCAACCAGCTTGGCTATAAAAGTTATTTATTGTCAGGTATATGAACTTACGATGATAACAGTAGTAATAGCCATACAAGAGAGACAAATAAAAGTTATAATATTACATAGTTTCAGTTAAGTATTTGGGGAAGTCTAGCTCAAGTTTGATCAGCAGAAGTCAAGTTTAGAAAACTGTGCCTGGAGTAAGAGAACAAAAGTCAGGTTTAGAAAGCTGTGCAAGGAGTAAGAAAGCAAAAGTCAGGTTCCTGGAGTCGAGAGAGAGAGAGAGAAGGAGTTGGGATCTCACCACTTGTGAAGCTTGAACCAGTTGAGGTTCCCAAGTGTTTGGAGCTTGCAGACAGGGAGAGCCCTCAGCATAACCAGTGGGGGGATTCCAGGCAGAAAAGGAGTGGAACTGGAGCAGCTTTTGGATCAGGACAGAAACTTGAGCTTGGGATAGGGGGTTTTATAGAGAACTAACAATGACTCAAGGGAGAACACTAGATTTTTTTACGGATAAAGAATGGCTCATATGCTGGATAATAGAAACGGATCACTCCTGACTATGAGTGGCATTACTCTGAGGGAGCTCACAATACAGCCAGAAAGATTCAGTGTTTTGGGTACCAATAAAGGAGTCATTCCCAGGGATCCTGGTTTTCTCTGATTAAAAATTGCAAATTCTCTGATTAAAAACCCAAAATCCATGATAAAAATTAAAGGCCCTCCACAGCCCCGCCCAGTGCTGCTGGTGCCCCGCACCCCCCCACAGTCTCAGCAGCCCTCCTGATGCCCCTCACAACAGCCCCGCAGACCCACAGACATGGCGACAGACACTGACACCCACTCCAGCAGGTAAGTGTGTGTGGAGGGGAAAGGGAAGGCGTTGGGGGGGTAGGTCAAGAACAGGGGGCGTGCCCTTGTGCCCACTCCCAGGAGCAGGGCCAGGGGCTGAGGGCAGGGGTACCACTATGGGCTACACACGTGCTGGCCGGCCTAACAGGAGGTTTGCACATGGAGGCTGCCACCGCAACTCTGCCACTGCACCCTGAACTACCTTCCCATGGCTGCCTGAATGGCTTTGTGGGCAAGTGGCGTGGGATGCGGCAGCAGCAGTGTAGTGGCAAACACCGTGTGTGGGCCACATATGTGCTGCCCGGTTGGGGGGTTAAACGGGGGGCTTGCATGCAGCAGCATGTGCTGCAACTGGCTGCACGGCTCCATGGTGGTGCGGGGTGGTGGTGTCTGCATACAGGTTGGGGGGGGCTTTGCAGGCAAGCACTGCCACCACGGAGCTATGCCCATCACCCCTGGATCCTAGAAGTAAGTGGAGCTTGGGGGCTATGAGGCAGAACTGGGGAAGATGGTTGGGGGCTGAGGGAGCGGGGGGTACTTCTGGCCCCAGGCAGCATATCAGAGCAGGGCCAGGGGGTGAGGGCAGGGATGGTCCTTTGAGTGTGGGAGGGGACGACAAGTGATACAGGGCACAGTGCCCACCATTTGCGGGCTGCACACATGTAATTTGGATGATATGGCCAACACGGCATAAAGCATAAAATGCTATAAAGCTGCACAAGGTCCCATAAGAGGTGTGCTGGGACAAAGCAGCTGGCAGGCCTTAATTCACCAGTGAGACCATGAGTTCTCAGACCTCTCTCCCTGTTCTCTCTCTCTTGAATGCCCTAGTCCCCTGCACCTACTCATGCCCCCTTGCACCTGTATGGACCACAAAAGAGTTTGTTTTGGTTGGCGGTGTCAGCCGTGTTGGTTTCACGGAGCCTTACTCTGTGCCTCAGCTGGTGCAGCAGGGTCAAAATTTCCCTAGTGTTGGGCAGCTAGGATCTGCAAGACAAACAGATGGTACAGCCCAGAGATCTGGAGCAGAAGTTAACGGGGTCCTCCCAACACAAGGGTAGAGTGGGTAACCAAGCAACGCTTTGCTCAGGAGTCCTGGGGAACCTCTGGAGACTGGGCCCTCACGTGGCATGCTGGAATGTGTCTTCCCACTGGTCACCATAGCTGCTTGCAGATTTTTTTTTTAAAAACAAAACAAAAACAAATCTAGCTTTATCAGAAGAAGCAGTGTGTTATTTTGACCTGGGTTTGCAGTGTCAACGGGGCTTTTTGGCACTTTTAGCTAATAGCTGATTCAATCAGCTTTTAGGTAATAGCATCCAAAAAGCCCCACTAAAGTACCTGATCTATACAGATGTTGGGTAGACCTGGTCCAAGCATTTTTTTCCCTATGTCTGCAAGCAGCCCTTTTGGCGGAGCCGCAGCACTACATGCTGCCACTGGTTGATAACACTTCCAAGTCTGAACCTGAATGACTGTGTTCTGTCTGCTTCAAACCCTGTGACAGTTTTTCCAGGTACAAGTGGTATATCTCTCTGTGTTTTGTGTTGGCAGTGACATACTATTTATTTGAAAAGGGTACTCGGTGTGACTTTAAGCTTTTTTGCTCAGTATTATTCTTTTTCTTTATTCAAACATTTTTTCAAATATTATTAATTCAAACAGATTCATTTTCTAATTTCATCTTATTTTCTGATACCACTGCATAAAGAGTTGAGACTTTCCCTTTTCCTTCCACCCCACTAAAATATGTAATTTTCCTTTTTGATTACCCAATTGATCAAATTGCATTTTATAAACACTTGCTTATGCTACTGTTGCTACACACTTGACCTCAGAGGCACAGTTATGTGTGTTACACACTTCCAAACAAGTCTGCATATGATGAACAATCCAAGACAACTTCAGGATCATCTGAAGGTGGAAATTTGATTGGATATTGTAGCAGAGCACTAGGGTGCTCGCTACTAGTAATAGTAATAAGGACAGCTGCCAATCAACAGGGCAGCACAGGTGAGGGTTGCCGGGGCAACCAATGTTGGTCATCTGGCCAGAAGGGGGCAGGGCCTGGCCTTTATAACCAGCCAGGCTGAGGCCAGAATCAGTTCCCCCCTGGCAGCTGGAGGAGCAACAGCAGAGCAGAGCAGAGCAGAGCAGAGCAGAGCAGAGCAGAGCAGAGCAGAGCAGAGCAGAGCAGAGCAGAGCAGCCTGATTGCCTGAGCCTCTGCAGAATGGCACGGGGTGGAGAGAACCCTGGCTGAGATGAGAAGTAGCCAGGGCGGCGCTGAATGTATGTTATAGCCAGGAAGCTTATTTTTGTGTTACAGCCGGTTGGCTTATGGCTTTGAGTGTCTGTTGGGTTGTTTGTGTAAGACCGAAGGACCGGGAGAGGCTGTAGGGGTTGGAGGAGGCCTCAGGGGAACTCCCCAGTAGCGTGGGGGTTCCTGGTGCCCCATAAGGGCACAGTGAGCGGGTGCTGGGGAAGGCGCAGCAATTTGGCGCCAGGGTGGTGCTGCAGTTGGGGGGGTGTCTTGACCCCAGCCCTGAGTGGGGGTGATATCGGGACAGGCCCCAGTGTGGGTGAGGACCCTGGAAGGGGTCTAGGGCCAGGTAGGGCTAGGGTTGCCTGAGCCCCGGGTACGGGAAGTGTGCGGCACAGGCCCGAGTGCAGGTGACTGCGGGAAGCGTGGGAGACAAGGCCCCAGTGAGGGCAGGGAGCATGAGAGGCGTAGGCCCCGGCAAGGGCGCGATTAGAGAGCCTGGCAAGGGGCCACTTAGGAACAAGGTAGACACAAGAGCGTCCGGAACAGCTGAGAGGCTTGGCGTGTGGTATTGGGGTGGAAGGAGCCATGCGACGCCCATAGGGTTGGGGCACCAGAGTCCATTTGCGTAGAGCAGGGACCAGAAGGATAAGAGCACCGGATCCAAGGGGTTGAATAAGGCAGCCTCCCATTAGTATTATAGAAACATCAAAGTCGTGGCAAGCGAGAGAGGGTGCTAGACCAGCAACTTGGCACGGCAGGGGCGCCAGGAGAGATCACGGCCGCTCCTGGGTCCCCGCCCTGTGACAGATATGAAAATGTTCTTTCAAATATTCAGCAAAATGTCTTTGGACTTAACTGAATTACCTTCCATTGTTATTAAATTGTCATATATTTTTGGCTACTTTTGTAATTGTGTATTGTATATTGTACTGAAAATCAAACTAAACTGCAAAGATGATAGTTAGCAGGCTTCTGTTTCATGGCAGTATTCCAAGTAGATGTATTGTCTCATTTGTTCTCCTATTTTGTAAGTTATTTTGTTTTCTTGCTTCAGTGGGGGCCAGTTTTTTTGGCAAGCATGCCACAAGCGAAGCTTTGCACCTTCCCCAAGTACCCCTCTCTCCTCCTTACCTGTTCAATCTGTTGCTCTGCTTTCTGCTCCTGCCCTGTGCTCCCTGCCAAATTTGTTGTTTTGCTTTCTGCTTCCTGTCCCATATGCTAATATATTTTCTGTTCCCTCCCTGACCTGCCATGTGCCACATGGGGTGTTTGTACTGGTATGGCTCATGTGTTGCATATTGGCCATGGCCCTGTCTTATTGTAAGCCACCCTGGGTCTTGTGGAGGGAAACATATTAATTAAATAATTGTTACCTCTCTGGTAGTGCTGGCTTGGTATTTTGGTGTATTTGGATTTTTTATTTATTACTAAAACAACATTTCAGAAAATGAAGATCTGTTTACAATGGATAGGAATCATATCTGTGCCAGTCAAACAGCAGCACAAGAAGGGAGTTGCTTCCACTTTTGGTGCATTGCTAATTAAAGCTGAGATAAATCAAGGCAGTGAACTTTTAGATTCATTCTAATAGATCTTATGCTTACAGTTGAATCGGCTAGCACTTGTGCTAACAAAGTTTTGAGAAATGTTATAACTTAGAATTCTTTTCTCCATTTCATTTTAGGCCCTTCTCTCTGAAACCATGCCAGAGATGACAGAAAATGAGACTCCTAGTAAGAAACAGCACCGGTAAATATCTGAGACCAGGTGACTGATGTGTTGACCTGGAAACTGTAGAGCAGGGCTGGGCAATTACTTGGGCACGAGGGCATCATAGGGTGTTTTGGTGAGCCATTGCATGGGCTGGGTCAGTAGCATCTTTCTTCCCCCAGCCCTGTGTGCAACAGCTTACCAGAAATCCCTATGCAGGATGGGGCCATGGGTGGGCAGGGAGTAGTGTTTGGGAGTGAGATGAGTGGGCAGAGCCAGAGAAACCCTGGGATCCTGGGCAGTGACAGTGTGGGGCTGGGGCCTGTGGCAGAGCTGGAACAGTGTGGGTTCTGTGGGTATGATGTGGAGGAAGCAGGCCCTGGCCCTGTGCTGTCATCATCCCAAGATCCCAGGGTCTCCATGGAGACCAGCTGGGAGCTGTGTGTGCAGGGTGCTTGCCTGTGTGGGGAGCTGCATCCAGGGCCTGGATCTTGGGGCAGTGCTATGATCCACTCCCTACTTGTCCCTGCCTGCAGAACCTGTGCCTGTTGCAGGGGTGTGAGAGAAGTAGTTCATGGCTCTGTCTTGGGGCCCTGGCCCCACACTGTCACCACCCCAAAATCCAGGTATCTCCCTGGCGCCACCCACCTACTTCACTCCTGAAGGCTCCTTCCCACAGACCTGTAGCCCCATCCAGGCCACCTGGCCAAGTGCCCTGTCCATGTGGGTCATGTCTCCAGGGGTGGGTGCCCAGACAGTGGGGCTGGGTCTGGCAGCAGCAGCTGGATGGAGTCACTGTCACTGGTGCTGCCAGGAAATGGAGTCCCACTGCCATGCCAACCCAGCTCTACTACATGCTTGGCCATCTGAGGGCCCTGCTGAAGACAGGACAGAATCTCTCAGCAGGCTAGATCTAGCTCATGGGCTATATCTTGCCCCCTCCTGCTATAGAGCCTTGTCTTCCAGCTCTTACTGCAGTACCAGCTAGCACTGTTGCCTGACCTATCCAGGAGAAACCTGACTTGATGACCCATATGATTGAAGCCCTCCAGTTATCTACAAGGCAGCAGCTATCAGGCATGTTTTTCAGATTGCATTACCTTGTCAGTATGTTTCCACCCTGTCTTTGGGAGAATTTCCCTCTAGACTAGAGCTAGCAGGGGTTGTTCAGTGTCTTTGGTCTATGCAGTCCTTAATATTTAGGCTGTCTCCCAATGAGTGCAAAGCATAGTGGTGAATTTTTGACATGGAAGATGGAACTGAGTTCTATCAAATGCCTCTCCTATTGAGGCCACTAAGTATCCATTATATGGAAACAGCTTTTAATTCATGTTCATCTGGGCTAGTGTCAAGCCAGCAGGGTTCAATGCACTGCTAATGAATTGCAAAGACAGCAAGTCCCTCAGTATGCTGACATTACAGCTTCAGGAATTCTTATCCCAGTATTTTTCTGTCTCTGTCATACGTTTTCTTGTCTAGAGAGCATTTTTTGATCTTTAAAGGGTGTTTTTGGTATCTTTGGCCAAAGTATTTTTCTAGTTGTGCAACAGAATTGACTTGTATAGTTTTATAAATAGGTTAGACAAAAGGTTTGTCTGGAATAGTTTGGATTGGGACGATCCTGCTTCAAATGGGGTTGTGACCTATGAGCTCCATAGGTCACATCCATTACTACTTTTCTATGATTCTGTGAAACCATGTTAAAACAAGAAAAAATAATTCTTGCGTATCACTCTTCTGTTCTGACATCATCTTTTTTTTTTTTTCTTCTCTTGTACTGCAGAAAGAAAAACCGGGAAACACACAATGCAGGTAGGAACTATTGTGGTTTTCTTTATTTAGAGTGGAGCTGCATTTATCTTTGAGCTCTTAATAGCATGCAGGAACTGGCACGCTTGGAGTGAGGAAGGAGTGCATTACATGAAAAGACTTCAGAGCATCAGGTAGAACACTTGGGCTTGGGACAGAAGCTGCACACAAATCATTTTAAGCAACCAGAAATGAGTTTAAACCTGTAACACAACAGAAATGGCCAAAACTAGTTTAAGATAAATCTGGTTGAATGTAGTATCAGATTTAACTGATTTGGGTCAAACTAGTTTATGGGACTTCTGTCCCAGACTCCTTCCTGGTTTAAGTTGACTCTCAATCCCCCAGCATCCCAGGATGCTTTGCAGTCCTGGGCTGGGCTATACTGTCTGCTTCAGTGGAGCAGAGTTGACCCCACCCCTCTTCTCTGTAGCTGGAGCACTATCACTGCTATGGCTGGCTGAGAAGGGGCTAGAGGTGGGAAACCCTGGTTCAGAGAGCCCCCCCTTGCTGCTCAAACAACAGGTGTGTGTGCGTGCGTGCGGTGGCCAGATGCCAATAACCTGAGGGGAAAGTGGCGGGGGCTAATCCCCTTCCCTCCTGTCTCCCACCTGTGCGGGAGCCAGCCAGAGTCTGCCTGTCTTTCCCCCTGCTCATCACTCAAGCAGGAAGAGCAGGGGCATGGCCGGACCCCAGCCTGAAGTGAAGTTGGGGAGGGAGGTGGGAATCACAGAGGAGCAAGGCTGTCTGGGACCTCCAGAGGTCCTCTAGTGTCTAGCTGAACCCCTGCTTGAGCCCTAGCCAGACCCTCCCATACACATCATGCTCACAGTGCCCACAATCAAGAAAACCCACTGGGGGGGGCTCTACTGCTGGTGGGGGAAGCCACCAAGGGTTACATGTTGCTGGTCCACAGTGGGGCCCAGGGCTGTGCCCTTCCAGCCCTGAGGCAGTGTCACATACAGCCCCAAGCCCCATGATGGGGGTGGAGGAGGGGGAGCCTTCAAAACACTCCAGATACACTCCCCTCAACATACCCAATTCCCCCTGCACACATGCACCCCACCATACACACTCCCCACACACAGTATACAAGAGTAAGCCTTTATTTTTGAGCTATTATGCAATCACCTCTATATACAGTACACAAACACAAATCATGACAAAAATATATATTTTTTTTGTAATAAAGTTAAAACGTGATAATAGGTATTTCACTTTTAATGTATGCTATGGTTTTTTTTCCTGGTTCCAAGATTGCAACCCTCCCCTCCCAAAAAGGTTACTTCAGGGGGGCAAGGGAAGGGACTTCTGATGGCAAATGTCAGGGGTTAGGGGCAGGACTTCCAGTCCCAAGATGGCAACCAGGGGGTGGGACTACCCTTGCAGCCCTGGACAGCTCACCAAAACTCCCATTAAGTAGCCCTCCAGACAAATATTTGTCCACCCCTGGATTAGTGTGACATCAATTCCCTGGCATATATCTTGCTGTGCTCACTGAACAGCACCACCTTCCCAGAAATCCTGCCTGAAGCCAATCTGGGCTTAAGGATTTTTCTCTTTCTCAAGGCAGTTTTCTTTCCTTACTGCCAGACTGTAGGTTAAGCTGGGGTTGAGGGCGAGCAGGAAGAGGACAGGATCAAGAGAGGCAGGCTAGGTTTGAATAAACTTACCTTCAAAATTCCAATACAGTTCTACCTTCAGGCAGTCAGAATCCATTACTCCCTAGACTTAAAATTGCTAAATTTCCATCTAAACTTTTTCTTAAGTTTTTTGTCATCTCTGCATGTATTGTTGTTCTTATTTAACATAAAATATAGGAATACAGAATAAGGGAGCACTTTATGATTTTTTTTTTTCAGAAGCAGTGCCCTGTTACAAAAGGTGTTGTACAGATAGAGCTAGGGTAACATTTGCTGTGAAAGAACTTTACTGTTTTATGGTTTCTGATGAAGTTTAGGCTCTTCTTGCAAGGCAGTTGATTAATAAGGATGATGAAGAAATATCAAGCCCGTTGATACCATTATTTGGTGAACTCTTAAATCCATTTTAGGCATTGCCCTTTATAGCTATGACAGCTATAAAGATGAGCTAATTATTTTAATTATAATATAATTAAATAGGTTCTGGAATATATGCCTGTAGCTTCTGCATTCTGAAAGATAATAAACTATGCTGTGGAAAATGACTTTGTTTTGGTCCATACTATTCAGTTTTATTTTACCTTTTGCCTCTTTTGAGGGTCATTTTTGGATCACTTTTCATAGAGTGGGAAGGTCATTTGTTTTAAGGTGTTGGACTGGGGCTTAACTGACAATTGAACTCTCCTCTTCTATCTCTAATGTCCCTTGTGACCTTGGGAAAGTTGCAGAGGTCCCAATTCAGAATGTACTTTATCAAAGTACTCCTGTGCTTAAAGCTAGGTACATGCCTAAGCACCTTGCTGAACTATGTCTCTGTGCCTTGCTTCTCCATCTGTGAAATGTGGTTAACTGTAATACTTTTTGTCCAACTGTTTGTCTTCCTGGTCTATTTGTTCTTAAGGGTAGGAGCTTTCTCTTAGCTTGTTTCAACAGTACCTGTGGCCTAAATCTCAGAAGAGTCCACTTGCAAGTACTATAATAAAAATCATTCTTTACAGTCTTTCTTGATTGTAATTATCAAAAATGTAGCAAGAACTGATAAAAATAACTTTCATAGATTTCATAGACATCAGGGCTGGAAGGGACCTTGGGAGATCATCGAGTCCAGCCCCCTGCCCAAAGGGCAGGAAGTCAGCTGGGGTCGTAGGATCCCAGCAAGATAACCATCCAATTTACTCTTGAAGGTGTTCAATGTAGGTGCTTGAACCACCTCCGCTGGCAGACTGTTCCAGACCTTGGGGGCTCGGACAGTAAAGAAATTCTTCCTTATGTCCAGCCTGAAACGGTCTTGCAGGAGTTTGTGACCATTTGACCTCGTCATCCCTTGTGGTGCTCTGGTGAACAAACGTTCCCCCAGATCCTGGTGGTCACCCTTGATAAATTTATAGGTAGCCATCAGATCACCCCTGAGCCTACGCTTTTCCAGGCTAAAGAGTCCCATGTCTCTCAGCCTGTCATCGTAAGATCTGTTTTCCTGACCTCTGATCATGCGCGTGGCTCTCCTCTGGACTCTCTCAAGCTTCTCCACATCCTTTTTGAATTGTGGAGCCCAAAAATGGACGCAGTACTCCAACTGCAGCCTCACCAAGGCCGAGTACAAGGGGAGAATGACATCCCGGGATTTGCTCGAGAAGCATCTATGGATGCAAGCCAGCGTTTTGGTCGCTTTACTAGCCGCAGCATCCCCTCGCAGGCTCATGTTCATCTTGTGGTCAATGATGACCCCCAAGTCTCTTTCTTCTGTAGTGCTATCCAACGTAGCACTGCCAAGCCTATAAGGATGCTGCAGGTTTTTCCTCCCAAGGTGGAGAACCTTGCATTTTTTGGTGTTAAACACCATGAGGTTCTCATCTGCCCATTTGCTGAGCATGTCCAGGTCAGCCTGGATCACCCGCCTATCTTCTGGCGTGGATGCTTTGCCCCAAAGTTTGGTATCATCGGCGAACTTGGCCAGTCCACTCCTGACTCCAATGTCCACATCATTAATGAAGATGTTGAACAGGATGGGTCCCAGGACAGAGCCTTGAGGGACCCCACTGGTCACAGGGCACCACGATGAGCGACTGCCATCAATTACAACCCTCTGGGTCCGACCACGGAGCCAGTTTCCCAGCCAGTGGATCGTGGTGGAGCCAAAGCCAAAACTGGCCAGTTTGGCCAAGAGGTGATTGTGGGATACCAGATCAAAAGCTTTTTTGAAGTCAAGATATATGACATCAATCTCTTCTCCCTGGTCCAGGTGATAGGTCACCTGGTCATAGAAGGAAATGAGATTGGTCAAACAAGACCTACCCGCAACAAACCCGTGCTGGCTATCCCTTAGAATGTTAGCCTGGGCCAGTCCATCGAGGATGGCCTCCTTAATAAACTTTTCTAAGATCTTCCCCAGGATAGAAGTCAGGCTAATGGGCCTGTAGTTAGCTGGATCCACTCTCCTCCCTTTCTTGAAGATGGGCACCACATTGGCCTTCTTCCAGTCTTCGGGCACTACACCAGAGCACCAGGAGTTTTCAAAGATCCGTGCCAGGGGCTGGGCTATGACGCTCGCCAGCTCCTTGAGTACCCTGGGGTGCAGATTGTCAGGGCCAGCTGACTTGAAGGTATCCAGCTTCTCAAGGTGTTCCTTCACGAGGTCAGCATTTATGGAGGGTAGGGGATCCCCATCACCCGGATCTCCCTGTCCCATAGCAGGTATGGGCGTCCCATGGGACTGATGAAAGACCGATGCAAAGTACCTATTTAATAGGTTGGTTTTTTCCTGGGCGTCAGTTGCCCCATCTAGTTTAGCAGGGGTCCAACGTTGCCCTTACTTTTCCTCCGGCTCCCCACATATCTGAAAAAGGACTTTTTGTTGTCCTTGATGCTTGAAGCTAGTTGGAGTTCAGTTGCAGCCTTGGCTTTCCTGGTTTGCTCCCTGCAGGACTGGACCAGTGCAGAATAATCCTCCTTGGAGGTGAATCCCGTCCTCCATCCTTTGTAGGCTTTCCTTTTTAGCCGCAGGAGGTCCGCTAGGTCCCTGGAGAGCCAGGAGGGCTGCTGTGCCTTCTTGCTGCCTTTTCTCCGTGTTGGAATAGATTTAGCTTGTGCATTTTGAGGATCGCTTCCTTGAGAAGCAACCACTCTTCTTGAACTCCCATCTCCCTGGGGTCACGGTCCCTAAGGGCCTGACCGACAAGCCTCTTGAGCTTGTCAAAGTCGGCTTTTCTGAAGTCAAGGACTTCTGTGTTGCTGACTAACTTGCCAGCTTTACGGTGGATGGTGAAGGTGATCAGCTCTTGGTCGCTGTCACCCAGCTTCCCATCGATCACTAGGTCACCGATTTAGGTCATCCCCCGTAGCCAGTACCAGGTCAAGCAGCGTTTTGCCTCTCGTTGGCCCATAGACTTCTTGAGTCAGGTAGAGGTCATCCACGCACGAGAGAGAGCTTTGCGACCACTCGGATTTTGCTGAATGATCTTCCCACGAGATGTCTGGGTAATTGAAGTCACCCATGACAACCAAGGTCCTGGAGCAAGCGGCCTCAGTCAGTTCCCGGGCGAGCTCTTGGTCAAGCTCAGGACTTTGAGTGGGAGGTCTGTAGTAGACTCCCACTGTTGTGTCCCCTGTGCCATATTCCCCACAGATTTTTACCCAGAGGGTCTCTAGCTGTCCATGCTGGTCGCCAACATCAGCTTGCAGGGACATGTAGCTTTCCTTCACATAGAGAGCTACACCCCCTCCCCTTTTGTCAACACGATCCCTCCTGTACAGGGTATAGCCCTCTATACCCGTGGTCCAGTCATGGGTGGAGTCCCACCAGGTCTCCGTTATCCCAATGACGTCATAATTCTTTGCACTGCGGAGGAGGACGAGCTCGTCCTGCTTGTTGCCCAGGCTCCTGGCATTAGTGTACAGGCAGGCAAGTGTCCCCTTGGGGGGCTCTTGCCTTGCCCACAGATTGTGCCAGGGCTGGGGCAGGGGTGGGCTCCCTTAAGTGCCTTGGTCTGCTGGCTTTGCAAGGGCCGTTCAGCGGGCCAGCAGGGGCAATAGTCCCCCCATCCCCCAGCAGGCTTAGTTTAAAGCCTGGTGGAGCAGGTCAGCCAGTCTGGCTGAGAAGAGCCTCCTCCCAGGGGGGAGAGGTGGAGGCCATCTCTTCCCAGCAGCTCGCTGCCTCTCTCTCCAAAGAGCGGGCTGTGGTCATGGAAGCCAAAGCCTTCCCGATGACACGAGCTCCGCAGTCTTTGGTTCACTGCGTGGATCCTCCTCTCCCTCCTCAGCCCATATCCCGAGACTGGGAGGATCGACGAAAACACCACCTGAGCTCCCAGACCCCTAAGCCCCGCTCCCAAATCCCTGTAGTGCCTCATGACCTGGCTGGGGGTGCTCTGAGCCGTGTCATTGGTGCCCACGTGAATAAGGATCATGGGGTAGTGGTCTGTGGGCCGGAGGAGCTGTGGGATCCTCTCCGCAATGTCTCAGATGCGGGCCCCCGGGAAGCAGCAGACTTCCTTGGGCTAAGGGGTCGGGGCGGCAGATTGCCCCCTCAGTCCCCCACAGGATGGAGTCTCCCACAACAAACACCTTTTCGCTTTGTCTTGGGGAGAGTGGGGGCAGTAGCTGTGGTTGAGCCTGGGTTGACTTAAAGAAGTCAACTCAAGCAGCTGTGGCAGAAGTAAAACCTTATTCCACTTTTATTGAATATGTATAGCTATCGGTAAGCCTACCTAAATGCATGCTTCCTCACTTCCACATGAATCGGCTATTGATGGCAATTCTGCAGAATTGCCAAGAGGTTGATCCCTTACTGTGTTGGAACAGATTCTAGTTAGTAGTTCATCTGTTGACAGAGCTGCAGAACATGTCATGACAGCAGCACAGTGTGAAGTCATGAAATTATCAACTGCCCTGAGTAATAGATCAAACATATTTCAAGAATTAGTGACAGCAGCAGTTGTGCAATTCTGCTACTATGTGAATGAGCCACAATTTGAAAGCACCTGGTTGTTGTGTGAGGCAGAAAGACTTTGAAAAGGTCAAGCTGGAAAGCCTTCTGTGTTTGCATAGATTCACTATAGTGGATCCCTTACCACAGTTATAATGGAGATGGTTATAAGTCGATGAACCATGTCACAAAAGGACTAAAACTAATTCAGGCTTTTCTTTTCTTTCCCCCTAAAGGCCATGATGTGGAAACATTTTCATGAAGTATTTCTCCACAGCACCTAATATCTAGATCTTGCAGCATAACTGTATCTACTTATCCTGGAAGAAGTTAAAAATACATGGTTGATATACCACACAGCTAGAACTTGCCACTGTGCTTTTATCTTTTCAGCAGTTAAAGCACTAATTCTAATCCATTTATTGTCTGGGGGCTAAATACTGGGCTGAGAATTAGTAGAGCTGGATTCCATTCTCAGCTCATTGCTTGTGTGATCTTGGGCCAGTTGGGTTGTCCATCCATGAAATGAAAATAATGAATGTTATGTACCTTTTTGAGACGAGTTTTGAAATCCCTCAAGCTTTGAAACTCTCATCTATCTGAATAGCAATATAAAAGAGTGAGACCCTGGGATGCAGGTACCTGTGCGTGCAGCAGCTCAAGTAGCAGTGGCAAACATTTGAGCCAAAGATTTGTGCATCTGCCCCTTGGACCTGTGGCCTCAAAGTTGTGTGCCTGCCATACCCAGATGGAGACCTCATGGCCACCTGGGCTATGATATGGGCACTGTAGCAGAGCTGCCTGCACCTCTGGGCCAGCTGCCAACAAGCTGTGGCTGCACAGTTGGCCTTTGTGTGGCACTACTGTCATATCTTTCAGTGCCCCCACTCTGCCATCTGGGTAGCTATGGCCCAAAAGATGTGCTTGTTGTGGTGGCCCGCTTTGAAATGTCAGAACATGTCCACTTGGCCCCAAATGGCTGGGAGGTCAGCCTGTTAGCTGGGTCCCTGGTGCTGGCCCTGAGCAGGCTCCTCTGCTTGGGTCCCACCACTTGCTTCACCAGCAGGGATCCTGGTTTTCTGTTTAAGGATCCCAAATTCTCTGACCAGTACCCAAAAATCTGTGTTTTTTCTGCAGCCAAAAATGAAATGCCACTCAATAGCTAGATATCAGTTAGGCAATGCTTTACTGATTGTATTTTTTTGATATATTGATAGATTCATTCAGAGCTAGAATGAAGCACTGAGGCCCCCACCACCTTTTTTTTTTTTTCCTTCAGTGGAGGCTGCCCCCTCTGCAGCAAGGGCCCTGGTGCTTCATTTTAGCTCTGACTTGCCTGCATATCTGTTTGAAATACCTCAGGATCTATAATAATAACATTTATCTGTCTTTGCTGCTGCTGCCATCCCGGAGCTTGCGTGCTGGGGAGCCCAGAGGCAGTGGTGGCAAACACTGCCCAGCACGGCAAGCCAGGGGACCACAGCTGTTGCTGCCATGGCTCAGCCCTGATGGGTGATCCTGGAGCTGGCACAGGGCCCAGGTTGGCAGTGGAGGTGGGTTACAAGCTGGTGCTGAGCGTGGGGAAAAGCATTCCCTCCCCTGCCCCATGGCCAGCGCCTTGTGTTGCAGCTGCTTGCAGCCCACGTGGGGTTTTCTGTGCCTGCTCAGGACAGCTATGAGCAGCTGCAGCAAGAAGCACCAGCCACGAGGCAGGGGAGGGGCCACTTTTTCCCGTGCTCAGCACCAGCTTGTTCCCTGCCAGGGAGCAGGGGGTCAGGACTGTACAGCCCCCTGCCTGTACCACAGGGCTGGGGGGCACTGGGAGTGAGCAAGTGCACAGGGCCCACACTGGTGTCCCGGGGCCAGCTCCAGCGGGGCCCAGAGCAGGGCAGCAGGTGTACAGGGTCCAGCTGGCAGGGGCTCTATGGATCTGAGCCAGCTCCCCCCTCACCCTGCTGGTGCAGCCCAGCCTGGCTCCACAGACCCCTGCCAGCCTGTGCCCTGCTCTGGGCCCCACCAGTGCTGGCCCTGAGTTACTGGTCCCAAGACATTGGGACATTGGTCTCAAGATGATGACCAGGGGATGGGGCACCTGTCAAGGGGCAGGGCTACCCATGCAGCCCTCAACAGCTTGCCAAAACTGGGTAAGCGGCCCTCCACCCAAAGTAATTGCCCACCCCGACCTAGACAGATTAGTTAAATGCACGGACCAGAACCAGATGCTATTCAACACTGAGAAGTGTAAAGTGCTCCATCTGGGGAGGAAAAATCTGCAACAAGCTTAAAGGCTTGGTGGTGCTACTCTAGCTAGCACCACATACGAAAGGGACCTGGGGTTCATAATTGACCATAAAATGAATGTGAGCCACCAGCGTGATGTTGCAGTTAGCAGAGCAAACAATATCCTGGCATGCATCAACTGATGCATCTCAAGCAGAACTAAGGAAGTTATCCTTCCTCTCTACACAGCATTGATGAGGCCACAGCTGGAGTACTGCATCCAGTTCTGGGCTCCACACTTCAAGAAGGATGTGGCGTAGTTTGAGAGAGTCCACAGAAGAGCCGCTCATATGATCTAGGGACCTGAAGAGCAAGCCATATGAGGAAAACCTGACAGACATGGGACTGTTCAACCTAGAAAAGGGAAGACTTTGGGGGGGAATTGGTGGTAGCTTACAAATATGAGTGGTGAGCATCAGAGGCTAGGCAAATGAGTATTTGCCAAAGTTCCCTAGCTGAAAACCAGGAACAACTGTCATAAACTCCTAGAAAAAAACTTCTTCATGTGTGACCAGACTCTGGAGTAGACTCCCAGCAGGGAGGGTGCAGACATCTACCCTGGAGATCTTCAAAAGGAGACTGGACATGCACCTTGCTGGGGTTTGTGTGAGCTCGATGCCGAATTATATAGGACTGAATTAAGCACAGGCTCAGACCTGTTCAATTTAAAACTTTTATTGTTTCACAAAGTCATAAACTAAAGGAGGTCTGTTGGTTCACGAGGTTCCCAAATCAAGCCCTTGCTCTCTAACCCGGAGGCTAGGTGCGGCTGCCTGATTCAGTAGTCTCAGAACTGGTCAACAGCTCATTTAAAAGGAGTCCCTTATCTTTTTTTAGGCAAAAGATACAAAACTGTCCCCATGGTGGAAGTGAGGCATCTAACATAACTTTACTATTAGTTATATATGATAACACTTATACATATGCATTTCTAATTCTTACTTCTATTGGTTATTCAATTAACTTATTTATATTATAATATTAGGTGATAACGCTTTGTATTATAATCATTACGCTTCTTATGTTAATCCTTAATGACCTTTATATTTCTTACGCTAACTTTCTATAACCTAAATACATTATTCATCTATATGTTTTGCTGGTTTTTGCAGGGTTAAAATGTCAAAACTGACATAATATGCGGTTGTTTTTTCGTCATTGCGGTTTAGCCATGCAGTTTCCTATTCTTAACAATGTAAGCGGCATGTCTGCTATTTTTATCATTGTTCAAAGGTCAGAAGTTCAGTATTTTCATCCAAGGGTCAGAAAGTGATTACCAGAATGTCAATCGCTGACTTCTCAACCTCCTTGAAGCATTCTGGGAGTTTTAGTGCATTGTTCTAATGCTAGGCCTTGCTTAGCATAAGCACTCTCTCACAGGGTTATTTGAGTCCAGCAGTCTTTCCTGCCCAGGGCAGGGCGGGGGCTGGACCTGATGATCTTACAAAGTCCCTTCCAGTCCTAAACTTCTGTGAATCTGTAATTCTAAATATCTATATACTTTGGCATTTGCTTGTTGGTTTTCTTATCATAGGAAGTTAGAGTTCCCCCTGCCCCCTTCGCTCACCAGCATGCGGGTCCAGCTGCAGCTGTCTCTACAGCTACTCTGTGGCACTGAGTGGTACTGATATGCTGGTGCCCTGCCCCTGTCCATGTTCTTGCCCCTCACCCCCAGCCCACAGCTCTCCCCCAACCTGTGCCCTTCATTCTGATCCACAACCCCTGACTGCCCCTGCCCACTCCCTCCCTCTCTACAGCAGGACACTGTTTTGTGGCTCTGAGTAGCCAGCCTCTTCAGTTCTGCTCCTTGTGCCTGTGCCCAGGCCCCAGCAATTCCCCACACCCTTCCTGGGAAGCCCTTGAGTGGGGCTCAGGAACTGGGCTGGGCAAGCCCCTTCCCTTCCAGGCTGCCCCCCCCCCGCACAAACTGCTCTAGGCGAGGCATGGGGGGCTCGAAGCCTGGTTCTGACAGTCACTCCAACCTGGAACACATCCCTTCCCCCTGTAATATATGTGTATTGTATGCTTGCTCACTTCTGCCACCCTGGTCCATCACACACCAATAGACCTCACTGCCACCTGTACCCATCACCCACCCCAAAGTGGTTCCTGGGACCAGGAGCTCCCTCCCCAAGCTGGGGCTGCATGTCCCAATACCAGAGTGGGTGTGGGGCAGGGCTGCAGTGCAGCAGCTGCCAGCATGGCTGTGGTTCTTGCCAGCAGGTGCCATCCCAGGGTGTGGGCAGAAGGGGTGAGACTGTGGGGGAGGAGGGTTGTGTGTGGTGGGGGAGAGCACAGTTTTCCCTTTAAAAGGGGAAATCCATGTTTTTCTATGGGAAACAGAAAACCCAGATCCCTGCTTACCAGGATCTTGTATGGTCCCTGCTCCAGTCTCCCGGTCTTCTGCCTCTGACGCTGGTGCCTCATTCTCCAGGACATGGGCACAGCTGGCCCCCGTGCATAGCTGCAAGGCAGCCTGCCTGATCTTGCTGCTGTGCCTGGGCCCCGGACAGACCCTGGTTGCCAAGCAGGCTCTGAAGCAATCCAGGACAGAGGTTGAGTCCTAGTCAGCTCTGGAGCTGCTGCTGCCAGCCGGGCCTCACTTTTTTTCTCCAGCATGCTGAGGCAGCATGATGGAGCAGCAAGGGCATGCAGCAGACACAGACACCCTCTGCTGGGTGCTAGGGTGTATCTTTGGAGAACTGAGCCTCCAGTTGCTTCTGGAGCTGCTTCTTGTTGTGAGAGCACATCCTATGCTCCTTTTTTTCCAGTGCATTTTCTTTTAATATCGGGATTCCCTCGTATCAAGTTTAGAGTCCACGCTGCAAATAGGCAGTGCAAAGAACACTTTCTAGTTCATGGGGTGTGTTCTGCAGCATCTCAAACAGCTTTAAGATGCTGCGACAGACATGTACAAGCTCGTGTGGATGCAGCCTTATGATAAGCCACTGCTCCCTTTTCTCCATGAATGGTCCTGTTGTTCCTCACCTTTTCAAATACCTCTTTTTGTCACTGTCTTCCTGTTTTACTGAGTGAGAATTCAATAATTGAGGTGTTACTTTAGAAATGAATACTTTTCATCTCCTAAGATGCTATGAGAGGTAATGATAACCATGAAATAATACATTTATGAGTACTCAGGTTGGTGCTGGACCTGCTAATAATTTTGTTGATTTGACAATGGTGCATTTTATTTTTGTTTAGTGGAGAGACATCGAAAAAAGAAGATCAATGCTGGGATAAATCGAATTGGAGAGCTCATTCCATGTTCCCCAGCTCTTAAGCAGGTAAACAGCCTTGTGAAAACATACTATGATAAACACAGGCAAACTTTTGGGTATCCCAACCATACAGTTGGTCCAATAAAAGACATCACCCACAAGAATTCTTGCTTCTTGCATATTTCTTGGACTAACATGGCAATAACATTACTTCACCGGTACCAAAACAGGTAAGTCATTTAAATGTGCCTGGCAATTTTCCAGGTAGTGCTCATTTGGTCCAGGTCCTCCGAAACTGTAAACAGAAGGATACCTCTGTTTGCAGATTTTGGACATTTTTACACGTGCTCTGGGATGCAGCACGAGGATCTTTAATTAGCAAGCTGCACTAATTAAAAGTGCCTGTGCATCATGTGTATCAGCATCCCCGTGCTGAAAAAATGGCAGTGGGGTACTTTTAACTAAAACATGTCTGATGAGTTTTATTTCAAAGTGCCCTGCTGCCATTTTTTTCAGTGCAAAGACGTGCAGGGATGCTGATACATGCAAAATGGAAGGCTGCTGGAGTATGTCATTTTCCATGTTCCAGCAGACTCGATTAATCTGGATTTCCAGTGCATTGGAGCGGGCTCCGCACGCATCTGTAGGAGCTCTTAGTGTAGGAAGCAAACTAAGACTGTAATAATATACTCAATGAAACCTTGGATGAACATTTGTTGTACGAAGTTATTTATGATTGAACTCTTGGAAATTGCAAAGCAATATAAGTGCAGTTTTCCAAAATATGAGTTTCCTGCTAAATGAACATTAAGTATCATTGTGAAAAGTCACCTGTTTGTCGCGTGAATGACTATTCCCTGAAGCATCCTAGCTCATGTATGCATGTATAGAGTATTGTCCAGGAAGCACTTTCAGAAATCATTTGCCCAGCAAGCCATAGTGTGTCCATATTGACAAAATGAATTAATTGGTTTTGAAAAAAACCCAGCTGCAGAAACATTTTTTTTCTCCTGTTTTGGAAAGCTGGTTTACTTGTTTGTGTTGATCAGCTTACTGAAAAGCTAGTTCATAGTTCTTCAAAGCTCTTTTCCCTTCTCCCATTTTTACATCATCACTCAGTGTCCTCTTGTATGATATAAATATAATTGCAAACATGTTTATTTTGTATGATATTTAATATTAATGCTTTTAAGGCAGTATAAATGCTAAATGGTGATGATTAGAGGAAATGAAGAAATATAAGCAAGAGAGAAGTTGTCTTTGTGAGAATTAAATGATGGCTAGCTTATGAGGCTGAAATACAGTAGGACAGAGGTTGGCAACCTATGGTCCATGGGCTGAATCCAGCGCAAGAAGAAGTTGGATTCAGCCAGTGAAGGTCTGACTCAACCCAGGGTGGCCTGAGAGATTAGGTGGCATCAGGCCAGTGTCCTCCTCAGCATCCCCCTTCCTGCAGAGGTTGGAGGCAAAGGTAAGTGCTCTAGGAAGTGGAGATTTGCAGTCAGTGGCAGGAGGTTGGTCATAGGCTCCAGTCTGCGGCAGCAAGAAGTTGTTACTCCCTGCAATAGAAAGCTTTAGAAATGGTATGCGCTACAAAGGTACAAGTGATATCAACAGTGGCCAGTGGAAAGCTCAGAGAAAGAAAGGGAGCCGGGAGAAGAGGTGGAATTGTTCAGTACATTAGTTACAAAGTTGGTGAACTCCCTCTTGATAATTTCCCTCCTTGAATTTCTCTTTACTAGTAAGACATTTGCAACACAGCACAACAGACTTTTTGTGGTACCTGTATAGGTTCATTATATGATAAGAATATCAAGCTGTTGAGCTGGTGGAGGCGCTTGGTATACAGATCATGTAGCATCGTTTCAGGATCAGAAGCTTGCAGGCTTTATTCTGAAATGATTACCCCAATAAAACCCAGACTATTTAGGGGAAGGTCAGCATAAATGATCTTCATGTTTTCCTAGTGAAATAAAGGGAAAGGGCCAGATTCTCTCAACCATTTTGCCTCATCATTAAGATGTCTTTAACTAGGAGAATCTTTAAAGATTCAACATTTTGCGAGTCTTTAAACTATTTTCTCTGTTTTCATTATTGGTATGTGTTCCCTGTTTTCCCCCCTATATTTGAAGAAAACATCTTCTCCATGATTTAAGAATTAAATATACATTTATAACTAAAGAGAAACCTCTACTGTGTATGTAAAATAGAACTGATCAATCAGAGTGGAAGGTTCCAGCACACTTGTGCTCACTAGGAGAGAAAAACCTAGGAAGCACTGATACTTGAGAAATAGAGGTAGCAAAGGAGCTGTGAGTTTGCAATGTGATATCATTTTAGAAAAGGTCGGTACAGTTTCTGCCTGCATATGCCAAGGTCACATCATGGACCAAAGTCTTTTTATAGTCTTATTTTATTTCCACCACATCTGCAAGATGGCATTCCATTTTAGGGATTACATTGACAGAAAGACGTTGGCATCCTGTGGAGTATTCAGGGACTAGCAACAATAATGAATAAGTCTGAACTGAGTAACTGATTAAATTGGAAAGAATAAAAACATCCCGTGGGGCAAATAATGTGGCCCTGCACACTAGATGGAGTGGGTAGGCCCAAGATGGCGATGGGCCTGATCCGAGCATGTGGGGCCAGGGCAATGCAAGGTTAGCCCCATACCTCTTATCTAGCTTGGATGCCAAAAGGTTAAACACTACTAGCCTAAATAAGTCAAAGTGAACATATTGTGCCCATCTAAATATTTCTAGTCTGTTAGCATTGTAGGTATCCCTAGGTATACTGAAGTAGAATTAAAAGGGAAATTGAAGTCTGACTATGAAGAGAAACATCCAGCATTAAAAGGTTACAGTGTATGAATTAGTGTTCCAGTATGATGGATGGAAACCATATGCTTTGAGGGCCTTGACCCAAGAGATCATTAATAGAATGTCCCAGAGGAGACAGTTCTGCATTGTGCTATAAGAATTAGGCTGAGGGTTTTAATGCTTCTTTTGTACTTCCAGCTTTTCTGATTTGATCAAGAACAGCATATTGTAATCCTCAAAAAACTCATTTGGCACCAGTGTTGCAGCAGTATGCTATCTATATCTACTGTTTGTTTTTCTCTGTGGAATTTTAACTTTCTAACTAAATAGTATGCAAACCCAATAGCAATCAAGTTTGAATCTGAAGTTTGACATGGCAACCCAATTAGGATGAAGGATAAAATGAAATACTGCAGAATTGCATATTCTGATCAAACTCCCTTTTCCTTCTCTATCACTTTCATCCCCAGTTAAATGCCAGAAGAGGTGTCTCTGAAGGGGCTGTGATTCAAGACTCCTGGGTTCTAGTCCCTGCTCTGCCACTGACTGTATGTGACATTAGACAAATCACTTCCCCTTCTCTGTTCCTTAATTTCCTCATCTGTAAATGAGGCTAATACCAACCTCATTAAGTGTTGCAAGGCCTGATTCTTTTTTTAAAGCATTTGAAGGACTCAGAGTAGTAGATTATAAGGCAAAAAATTACTACTGTAGTCATCTAAATAGATGTTGTATATAACACAGTCACAGAATTTCATTAAGTATTTTCTACTTGTGCAGGGATTTTTTTTCTGCATTTGGAAAGCCCAGTAACTTGTAGTTGAATTAAAGCATGGCTTTCATAAAGCACTGTTCTTGACTTTAGAGTCCCACCAATAATGAATTGATGAGTTTTCTTCATAATCTGATTCAGTAATTAAATATTGCTACTATTCAGTGCAGTGGTAGTGGAGAAACTGAGATCATAGCAACTGTTTTTTTTAAAAAAGAAAAGACAGTGAAACAAAAAAACAACAAACCAAAACAACCAAGAAACTGTTTTGTAGGATACTGCTAGTACTGGGACTCTAGCTATTATACCCAAAAGAATGTCCTTGGGATTTAAAGCTTTCCCCCTCCTTCAAGGCTGTTATCACATTCAGTGAGTACTCTGCATGCCCCTTGCTTCACATCCTTGAGGCTCAGTCTATCACTCCTTCTCCAAAGGGACACAGAAAGAAGACATCTAGTGCTGGGTGACTGTTTTCAGATTTGGGAGGAGTCCTTCAGTTAAAACTCTGAACACTCACTTTTCATGATTTTTGTTCCTGTGGTTTATTGCTCTGCACCAGTGGCCAGCAATATTTCTGAGCAATAGGATGAAACAATGCAGGTCCAGTATGATACAGGCTCGGTAGGTTTTGGCGGAGCATCAGTAGAAGGAGGTTTTGTCTACACCATAGCCTGGAGACTGGGGAGAAGCAGTGGTAAGGATGTAGCTCCCAACTGGTGGTAAGGATGTAGCTCCCAACTGTCTGGCCTTAGTGCAGCTTCTCACCACCTGGTGGGAGGTGTGGGCCTGGGCAGAGCCTCCCATTGCTGGAACACAACCAAAACTCCTCCCTCCTCCAGCTTCACAGCTCAAGTCCAGTGGCTCCACAGGCCAGATCTGACTTGCAGGCCATGTGCTGCTGATTCCCTCCCTACACCGATATTTTTTTTTTCACTGGGAGGCTCACAACCACAGCTTCAGCAGAGAAGTATAGCAGACTATTCAGGAACAATTTTAGTCAACTCCTTACTCTTACTGTTAGTAGGCCAAGAAGCTATGTTATATGCAGCCAACTGGTCAACTTTATTTACTGTTGCCCAATTAATTCTCCCTCACCTGAAAGATGTTGTAGGTCTACTTGAAGGTCAGTAGGAATATGGTAGCAAGGAAGCTAGGTGGAGACAGATGACTGATTCCAACAGCAAGTATCTTCCTCCTTACCCAGGGAGCTTGTCATCCCTTCCTCTCCTGTCAGCTGTAGGGATTTTAATATCTTCCAAGACCTATTACAGCTGACAGACCTTGGAGATGCCGAAGGAGGTAGTACAAGAAGAATCCTACAAATTACTAAACATTTAAGAAAGTTGGCAGATGCTGTCAAGCTTGTCCTAAGGCATTTGAGTGTTTTTTAACTCTCTCAGACCCAGGATTGCAGGTGGTGATGGCACTACATAAAGGATCTAAAGTGCTTCAAAAAATTATACCAACAGAGAAATACTCTAAACATATGTCAAAATATGATTGTCTAAACTGGAAAAAGATGTCATAGTACATAGAGAAGCTTTTACTAGAATGCAGTTTCTCTCTAGAGACATTTTAAGGAAATGGACACCATGTTCACCACAGACGCTAGAGCTCATGAAAGCATACCTGCCAATTTCCATTAATACCTAGCACCTGAGAAAACTCAGATGAAATTTATTCTTCCTCTTTCATGATATCCCCAACCTGATTCACAAAACTAGTAGTTGGAGCTCCAGTGGCTTCTCTGAGTAGCATCCAAATTGCAGAATTTTTACTCCCAAGTATTCTGTAACTGAGACTTCCAAATCAGAGACCTACTTGGACAGAGCTGTCCTGAAATTGCTGTGTCAGCCACTATGAGGTCATAGCTTGCCAGTCACTACAAGTAGAATCACTCAAAGAGGAAAGTATGATTATGTGCTGTGGTAACTGTGGTTCTTTGAGATGTCTTGCCCATATGGATTCCACAGGCTGCTTTCCTTCCCTCCCTCCTTTCTGTAGAGTCTAATAGTGACAGAGTTCTTATGAGAGAAGGAACTGAGGGGATGTCTGGGGTTGTTTTAGCCTGTACACCATTGAATGAGGTGTAACCCTGCTTATACATATAATGTTTTTGATTGTGTGCTCTAGTACTGGAGCTCTGTTCTACTGCAGATTTGCAGATTCTCATTGGGCACGCAGGAGAAGAAGGTTCCATGACTGTCAGGAGGAGTGAGGGCACCCTGAAGGGCCAAGAAGAAGAAACTCCAGGGCTGTGACTGGAGAGCCCAAGGGGGACCCTAGAGTGAAGTCCCCCTTTGAGGGTATTCTTGCAGAGGCTGGTGAGAGATGGGGAGAGCTGCCTCACTAATAAGGCCTGAATCCAAGAGGGGGCAAGCAACCCTGGGCAGCAAATAGTACACTTCAGCCAACCCTAGTGGTGCTAACAGAGCAGCAGTAGTGAACCTGACCATGAGAAGCAGCAGAGCAGCAAGTTCAAAAAGTGGCAGGCAGCCTGCTTTAGCACTCCCCACAGTAGCAGTAGAGGCAGCATTCCCGAGCGGTGAGAAGTGATGAGCCAGAAAGTGACGTAAGGCAGCACACCCTAGCCCCAGCATCAGCTATCCCAAGCAGAAGCCAGTGGGGTGAAATCTTCCTCAGTGGAACTGAAGAAAGGCTCTTCCCCACTTTTGCTGGGTAAGGTAGTAGCCTCCCAGGTTGGGGAAGCTCTCAGAAAGACGCAGACACCAAAAGACTCATGGGCTTGTTGTTTGTTATTTGAGGGTTTTCATTTGTTGTTTGGGGTGTAATTTATATGGTTCAGTTATTTTCTTTTTCACATTTATAAACTTTTATATATCGTCGGTATCCAAACTGCTTACAAATGGAGAAGTCATTCTTCCAGGACTTCTGGTAATGGTGAAATTTTCCCAGGTTAACGGGTGGGGACACGAGCCAACACCTGCCAAATTTGGACCCAGCATTTGTACTGCAAGCGAGTCTTGGCAGAAGGGTTACAGATGGCTCCAATTGACTGTACATGTAGGATGTTCACTAGAGTCTTTATGGATAATGCATCTCAAAGAATCAATAACTATGCAGTAAGCAATTTGATGAGAGATTGTTTTGTTTAGAAAATACAAGAAAAAATAAAATGTGAAAACTGAGTTTAGGACGTCTTTAAAATAAAGATTCCAATTAAGCTGTTACGCTGAAAACATATGTAGTCTTGTCTGTAGTAAGTCTGCTTTTGATTAAGTGTTCAGTGATGGACCTTCTCCTAATTATACCACATGTTCTTTTGTAGAGTAAGAACATGATACTGGATCAGGCCTTTAAATATATAACAGAAATGAAAAGGCAAAATGATGAACTCCTATTAAATGGAGGAAACAGTGAACAAGGTAAGCGTGTAATGTTTTGAAGGTTCTTGATGTTCCTTTTTTCTCCTTTCTACTGGCTGTTATGTGGCTCGTATATCTCCCACCAGTCAGAACTGTTTTCCCCTGCAATGCACAGCTTTGTTAGCACCCTCCTCTCTTTACTAATCCCATGGTTATGTAGCATAGTGACATGAAGCACCTTCAGAACCCAGAATGGAAATTTCTTACTGCTACAAGGAAGCAATTTCTTGCCTGCAGCATTTATTGAACATAGAACACTCATTAAAACCTGTTCTCAGTTATCAAGTTTAGTAACAAAATCAGGATTTTTTTTTTCATTTGGATCAACAAATTGGGGAATCTCAAGAAGAGAGATTGGCAGAAGAGAGATGGCTGTTCAGAGTAATTAGAAAGCAAGAAGGTTGATGGTATGTCACTGCATATTTGTGTACGTAACTATGGCAAATTAAAGCAGCAGCATCATGGGATGTTGCCATTAATAAGTTCACAGTGGCCATGTCTATACGAGATGTTGACTATGCAGTTGTTACTCTGCAATCATTTCGTACTTGTATAAACAAGTACTAAATAACTGCACTGTAGCCTCACTGAATGGCTTTTTCAGCATTGCGTCATGCAGCACTACTGCGCAGTAATCACAAGCTACATCACTCCCAACACTACCATTTCAAGTACATTATATATAGGTGTCTGCCCACAGAGAAAAGATAAATTAGTTTTCCAGTCCCTTTCGCAGTCTTTTTAAAATTAATCAGATGTCTAGAACTTGCAACATGATTTAAATCCTTTAAAATGGCTTAGACAGAAAAATTAATGAATCTGACTATAACAGTGACTGACTGATCTGCTTAACTGAGCTGGAAGCAGGTGAGAAGGGGGCATGCCTGAGATAAGACTTAGCTATACCTAGATATGTTTTTTTAAGTAAGGTTTTCAGAGGACATACCATGTATTTAATAATGTATATACTGTGTTACATAGAAACTATTTTGTAAGTCATATGGCAGAAATAACCTTTCCCAACATTTTTAAGGATACCCTGTTAATGGTATATTCTTATTTGTTTTGCAGCTGAGGAGATAAAAAAGCTCCGGAAACAGCTGGATGAGCTCCAAAAGGAAAATGGGCGATATATAGAACTCCTGAAAGCAAATGACATTTGCCTGTATGATGATCCCACAATCCATTGGAAAGGGAACCTCAAAAATGCAAAGGTCTCTGTTGTCATTTCCAGTGATCAGGTTCAAAAGAACATCATTGTCTATTCGAATGGGAGTCAGCCCAGTGGAAATAACCAGGGGGCACCTGTCCAGGGAATAACTTTCAATGTTGGGAATAATTTACAAAAACAAACAGCAAATGTTGTACCAGTCCAGAGAACTTGCAACCTAGTGTCCCCTGTGACTATTTCTGGTATTTGCCCTGCAGAAAACAAGCCATGGTCTCAAACCACAGTTTCTCCATTGGCATCCAGTCAGCCAGTTCCAGCAAGGAATCTTCTTGAGCTTTCCACCTCAGATAATGAGCAGGCCCTTCTTAGTTCTTCTACTGCCACCTTACAAAAGGCTTCTCACTCAGGGACAGAACCAGAACTATATTGTTCCTCAAGTAACATGTCACAGAATGATCAAAATGTCCCCCAAGCCAAACATGGACAAGAAAGTACCAAGTTAACAAAGAAAACAGTCACACCTGGCATCAGTCTTCCTCCTAATGCTACAATTGAGGCATCTCAAATTCAACAGGTGAATGTGTCCTATTCAAGGCTGCAGGATTCTAGAAGTGAATTTCAAGAAAGCTTTGTAGTTTCAGCCACTGCTACCACTTGTACCCCATCTGTGAGACTTTCCATCATGGATGGCTCCCCATCAGTAAATGTTCTCAAAAGTACAGACTTGGGAAGTAGTGCTGGCATGCCAGTGACTTCTGCAGTAGGAGTGAAGGCTTTAACAGCAATAAGCACACTGCCTGCCAGTTCTTTAGACAACTGTTGGTCTTTTTCTGGCTCTTCGAGTGTTGGTGCTTCTGACTTGAAAAACATGAGTAACCTGACATGGATCCCTTCAGTTGGAAACACACAGACTACATGGACTACTTTGCAATTAGCAGGAAACACTGTTCAGCCACTAAGCCAAACTCCTTCTGGTTTAATGACTGCATTATTAAATGAGCCAGTAACTAGTGCTCGTTCAGTATCTTCCACCTCCAATAGGCATTTGACTGCAAGCATGAGTCTGAATCCTTCTTTGACTGGAGACAGACAGGCAGCTGAACAAATTGTTGTTACCATGCCTTCTTGCCCATCATTACCTGTGCAGCCATTAATCACTCAGCCACAGGTTAAGGCCCAGCCTGCAGGAAATATACTTCCATTGAATTCAGCTATGCAGGTAATTCAGATGGCTCAACCAGTTGGTGGGTCAGCTGTTACTGCAGCACCAACTAATCAAAATGTCATAATTCTCCAGCCTCCAAACACTACCCCATGTCCTCCAATAGTGAGAGCTGAAGTTTCTAGCCAAACAGTTAGCCAGCAGATTGTGATTATACAAGCAGCTAATCAAAATCCGCTTCCCATCCTTTCTGCACAAGCCCCTGGTTCTGTCAGAGTTCCTGTGAATGGACCCAGTCCAATAACAAACTCTAACAACCCAGTGCAAAATGCCTCTGCTCCACAAACATTTGGAGGGAAGCATCTTGTCCATATATTACCAAGACCTTCCTCTTTACCATCTTCTAGCTCTACACAAACCTTTTCTGTTACCATGTCAAATCAACAGCATCCTCAGACCATCTCTTTAAATGGGCAGCTGTTTGCATTGCAACCTGTAATGTCCTCATCTGGAACTTCAAATCAGACCCCTATGCAAATTATTCAACCTACCACCAGCGAAGATCCAAATACTAATGTTGCCCTCAACACATTTGGTGCTTTAGCAAACCTCAATCAAAGTATATCACAAATGGCTGGGCAAAGCTGCTTACAGCTGCCACTCAGTCAGCCTACTAATCCCACAGTTTCCAGCAGCCAGATTGCCCCAATAAACTGTGTAGCACTACCAACTTCTACATCTTCCATAGCTACTGAAAGTTCAACAGTGTTACCCAGTGCTGCTCATTCAGTAAGCATGTCCCCTAAAAAACTTGCTAGTGTGCCATCTAATGTAAAATCAAAAAGGACAAATAAAAAACAGAGTACAAAAAAACATTTAATATCCATTAGCAAAAATTCATGTCCAGCAGTTCCTTGCAGAGATGTAGGGAAGTTTGATTGCACTAATGTGGAAGGTACAGACCAGTGTTCAAATAGTGAAGGACTGCTTAAAAATACACCTGTGCTATCACAAACCTTAGATGTATCACAAGCAAAGAGTGTGGCAGCACCAAGTCCTGTAAGCATTTCTGATGATTGTTCCAAAGAAGCTCATAATTCTGAACAGATGATGGGATCTGGCCATTTGCCAGAGCCAAGCTCAACAGAGATTCCTACTTCTTCACCGTTGAAATCAGTGATGTCAGAACAATTTGCATTGGTTCAGTCAAGTTCCAAAGATTCCATTCCTCAACAAGCATGGAGGTCTCAAAATAATCCACTGCCCAACTCTGCACTGCTGGAATCATCCCAATCCAATGCAACTCCTAGTGTCTCAATGTCTTCTCCTTGTGAAGCACATGTAACAATTTCTCAGATTCCTGAGACACCAAGAGCACAAAGTAGTGCAACAAACCATCCTTCTGAGACAGAAGCCATTTCAGAGACCTGCAGCATAGGGCAGAATTCTTCAACTGGAGTGCAAGGCACAGATTTGTTAGAGGGACAAGGTCTAACTAAAATGCTATCTGACCTTACTAAAGAAAGAACAGTTGCACAAAAAACCTCCTTTGCAGTTCATGTTGAACATTCTAATTTTTCCACAGAAAACTCCAAAACAATAGAAGCAAATGTCAGTTTGCCTGAGAAGCAGGAACTCTTGCTAATGAACACGGAAGGTGATACTCTCACACAACACCATTCTTGCATTTCTGACCAAGAGGTGGTTAATAGTTCTCTTATTTCTAGCAGACAGGCAGACTCTCCAATGTCGACTAGCTCTGGGAGCAGCCGTGGCTTCTCAGTTGCATCCATGTTGCCAGACGCATCTAAGGAAGATGTTACCAGCAGCACATCTACAAATACATATAGCAGCTGCACATTTTCAGAGCAAACTGATATAGTAGCTCTTGCAGCAAGAGCTATTTTTGACCAAGAGAACCTTGAGAAAGGTGGAGCGGGAGTACAAGTTAATATAAGGGATACTGTGCCTAAGTCTGCTGAAATTGCACCTTTGGAGAGAGAGCAGCAGTCTTTTAAACTACAACCACCTAAGGATAACAATGCAGGACAGTTGGAAATATCACCCAGCAAATTCAGTGCTCAGGATTCAGTGCAAACAAATATTGAAAGACCAGCTGAAAAACCAAGCTGTTCTGTAGGGGTAGAAACATCCAACACTTCTTTACAGATTTCAACATCCCACTCACCAAGTGTAACTAGCTTAAGTGTAAATAATCTTATACATCAAAGCTGCATAATACATCCTCTTGTGAGTTGCTCAGGTTTATCCCAGCCATCAGAGCAAACACCTGTTCCTGCAACTGTGAATCTTTCCATATCCTCTAGTTCCTTTGTCAGTCCGTCTCCAGGACCAGCTATGGTGACTGAATATGCTCAAGAACAACTGAATGCAATTAGGGCAAACCCCATGCAAGCACCCCAGATACAAGAACCACGCTTAAAGCAGCAGACCCATGAAAGTCTCAAGGATGCAGCTAAGCGTGCTGTGCAAGATGACTTTCTGCTTTCTACAGCAAAGAGGCAAAAGCAGTGTCAGACAACACCTATCGGGCTGGAAGGCATGGTCTTGATGAACCGAACACCAGATGGTATAGCTGATCAAAGTCAAATGCTGGTTAGTCAAATGCCTCCCAGTTCATCCAATCCAGTGGTGTCAGCGAGCAATCAAGGGCACACTGATGGCCTTAATAGATTATTCCCATCTACCAACAGTTTTGTAACAACTGTGAGGCAAACTGAAGTTCAATGCAGTTCTCAGCCTTCAATATCAGAGCAGCAAAGTCAAACAGGGGGTCAACATCTACAGTCCATTCAGCATGTTCCTGCCCCAGGCATATCGCATATTCATAGTAATCACCCATACTTAAAACAGCAGCAGGCTGGACAACTAAGAGAGAGACATCACTTGTACCAGATGCAGCATCACATTCCTCATGCAGAGAGTTCAGTTCATTTGCACCCCCATAATGTCCACCAACAAAGAACAATTCAACAGGAGGTGCAAATGCAAAAGAAACGAAGCCTTGTACAAGGAACCCAAACCACTCAACTTTCTTTGCAGCAGAAGCACCATGGTAGTGATCAAAGTCGGCAAAAAAATGGTCAGCCACATCCACACCACCAGCAAATGCAGCAGCAATTGCAGCAACACTTTGGAAATTCTCACCCTGAAAAGAACTGTGAAAACCCTGCAACAAGCAGAAACCATCATAATCATCCTCAGAGCCATATAAATCACGATATTCTGCATCAGCAACAAGATGTTAGCAACAGACAGCAAGCCTCAGGAGTTTCCTCTGAACATGTATCAGGGCATAACCAGATGCAGAGACTTATGACCTCAAGAGGTTTGGAGCAGCAAATGGTGTCCCAGCCAAGTACTGTAACTAGGCCATCGGATATGACCTGTGCCCCACACAGGCAGGAAAGAAACAGAGTTTCTAGTTACTCTGCAGAGGCACTGATTGGAAAGACACCTTCTAACACTGAACAGAGAATAGGTATACCTCTTCAAGGCCCTAGGGTTTCAGACCAACTTGAAATGAGAAGTTACCTTGATGTCTCCAGGAATAAAGGCTTGGTAATTCATAACATGCAGGGTCGTATATCCGTAGACCATGTAGTTGGTTCAGATGTGCAGCGGCTTTCTGATTGTCAGCCATTTAAGCCAGGTGGAGCTAGCCAGCAATCAGCAGGCAATTTTGATGTGCAGGCCTCAAGAAACAGTGACATTGGTAATTCTGTGTCATCCCTCAGAGGCATGCAATCACAAGTTTTTCGAATTAGTCAAAATACTGTGCAACCCATAGAGAGGCAAAAGAGGTTGCCTTATCAGCCAGTTCAGGGTATTCCAACTGGAAATGTTCTTCTACCGCGGGACAATGAAAACACATGCCACCAAAGTTTTATGCAGAGTTTACTTGCTCCTCATCTTGGAGATCAAGTTAGTGGAAGCCAAAGATCAATTTCAGAACATCAAAGGAATACACAGTGTGGTGCATCTTCCACCATTGAATATAATTGTCCCCCCACACGAGAGAGTGTCCACATCCGAAGAGATGGTGAAGCTCAGAATAGGGAAAGCTGTGACTTGTCTATGGGTACGATTAATACGAGGAACAATTCTTTAAATATTCCTTTTTCAAGTTCTTCTTCCTCGGGAGATATTCAGGGTCGAAACACAAGCCCAAATATTTCTGTACAGAAGTCCAACCCCATGAGAATGACTGACAGTCATGGAACCAAGAGCCACATGAATACACCTGTTTCTAGTAATCTGCATGGGGTTGTCCGGCCAGCTCTCCCTCACCCTGCAGTCTCTCATGGAAATGCAGAGCAAGGGCAACCACCTGTTCGTCAGCCAAATTCTTCTGTCACTCAACGATCCAGGCATCCTCTGCATGATAATAATGGCTCTAAAATCCGCCAGCCAGAAAGGAACCGATCTGGAAATCAAAGACATGGAAATGTATTTGACCCTAGTCTTCCCCATCTTCCTCTGTCTACCAGTGGCAGTATGATACTTGGGCGCCAACAATCTGCAGTAGAAAAAAGAGGCAGCATTGTCCGTTTTATGTCGGATAGCCCACAAGTGTCTAATGATAATGCAGCCCCTGACCAGCATACTCTGTCTCAAAATTTTGGGTTCCCTTTTATTCCAGAAGGTGGTATGAATCCACCAATAAATGCCAATACATCTTTCATTCCACCAGTTACTCAGCCCAGTGCCACTCGAACACCAGCCCTTATCCCAGTAGATCCTCAGAATACACTGCCATCATTCTACCCACCTTATTCTCCTGCCCATCCCACTCTGTCAAATGACATTTCCATCCCCTACTTTCCCAATCAAATGTTTCCTAATCCAAGCACAGAGAAGCCTAGTAGTGGAGGTTTAAACAATCGATTTGGATCCATTTTATCTCCTCCCAGACCCGTTGGTTTTGCTCAGCCAAGTTTTCCTCTTCTCCCAGATATGCCACCAATGCACATGACCAATACTTCACACTTATCCAATTTTAACTTGACATCTTTATTTCCAGAAATAGCCACAGCTCTTCCTCCAGATGGTTCAGCAATGTCACCTTTGCTTTCAATAGCAAACACATCAGCTTCAGATTCTTCCAAACAATCTTCAAACCGACCGGCCCATAATATAAGCCATATTCTAGGTCATGATTGCAGTTCAGCTGTATGAAAACTAATAGGCTGACATGGAGTCTGATGAGTTGTTTATAGATAAATATAGATCTTAGCTGGCATCTCTGAAGAGAACATTCATAGCAACACTTTGTATAAAATGATGTGTGTACATGGGTGCTTACTTATGTACATACTGTGTATCAACTGACTTTCAAGTACCAGTGCCTATAACAATGCTTACTAGTAACAGTAAGAGTGCAAAGCCTAGAGCTATGAAGGTATTGATTGTTGATTTTGCAACATTCAATAATCTGATTGTCCTGAGCTAACTGCCACCCTCAGTGTTTGGATCTAAAGCATCAAGTAAAATTTCAATTTTGTGGGAGCTGGGATTGAAGGAAACAAGTGTTTTGGATTTTATTTTAATGTTTGATTAATTTGCCCAGAAGGTACAGTGAAATATATATATTTTCTTTTTTGGTAAATTTATTTTCGAGCCTTACACACAAGTCAACTTGGTGTTAATTCAGACACCTTTGTGGGCTTTCTTACCTGGTAGAATTTGTCACATGTGCTCTACTCAAGGCTGACTTTATTCAGGAAAACCCATTGTGTGTGTTCTTGGCATCAGCAGCTAAAAAAGAAATTAAAATGCTCAAATTCCCTTTAAATATGACTTCATGTCTTTTTCCGAGGAGAAAATTTTAATTCAGATTTGTAACTGGTTCCTGCTAAACTGTGTGTTGCATTGTTAGTGTAATTTATTACTCCTTTTACTGATATCAACATAGATGCAGCAGTCCTCTTTGTTGTCATCTGTTTATTGTTAGTATGCTGCAAGTTACCTCAGGTATAGCTTTCTTATACCTTGTTTAGCACCTTCAGAATGAATCTATCTTTCTTTCTCTCTCTCCATTTTTTTTTTTTAAATTCATGTCTCCACATCTATGCTTTCATTCCTCCTTTCTTTGGATTAAGGCCTTTTCCTGTAATTGACAGCAAGTGGGCAGACTACTGTGCCTAAGTGGAACCCCACTGAAATTAATATGGCTCTTTGGAGGTACAGCAGTCTGCCTACTCTGTGTCATTGCAGGATGAGGATCCTAAATAAATGTTAATTCTTTGCACTTATATAGCACCTTTTATCTAAGCCAGTGTGACTGTGGATATATTAGTGTGTCAGGATTTAAGTTCATGGTATATTGGGAACTGCTTAGTAATATGAGCATGGTAATGTGTGTGTGGTGTTGGGGGAGAGAATGTTAAGCAAGATTTTTAATTGTCTGTAATTCTTTTGCAAAATTTTGGTCTCATGGTTTTAAATGAAAATATGGGAGGAACTAGGTAAGTGATATTTATTTAGTGACTTCTGTAAAATTGTTGTCTTAAGTAAGGTAGATATTCTTCATTATGCATCTGAAAATGATCATGGCAAGACTTTTTCTTAAGATCAGAAATAGTAACTATTAGTTTTGCTTCTAAACAAACCCCTTCCCCTCCTACTAGAGGGTCAGATTGCAGGTCTTGCTCCTTTGCAGTGTAGTAGAGAGGATTAACAGCCAGAGTTGCTCTGAGGCATCCTTTCCATGCAGGGAAAATTCAAAGCCATTAAATGCTTCAAATGCCTGCTTGTTGTAGCATGATTTAATCCAGTTGCTGCTGTCAAATCTCTGTGGGGTGAGGGGAACCGTGTAATGCCTCATTGTATCTGTGAAACATCACAGTGGGCATGTCTATGTGAGCTAGGATGCTGTAGCTCATCACTACAGAGATGTAGTGGGCATGAACCGTGACACTGATGCTATTGTGCGGTAGCAACAACCTACTGTGCAATAGGGTTGGAAATGACCCATGTGCCACTGGGACTGCACAGTAACAACTGTGCAGTCTGATGCACGTGTAGACGTGCGGAGTCTAGCCCATCTTCCTGGTAGATGTGATTGAAAAATGGAGTTTCCCTATCTTTCACCCCCTCTCTATGCCCACACTGATGTAACCAGAATTTTGTCTATAGATTGAGGGCTGGATTCTTATTTGGAGTAGGACTCGTACTGCTCTGGCAATGGATGGATGTCTGCTTTTATAATCTGCCTGAGGATGTCTCCATTTTTAATGTTGCTTCAGCTTGCAAATCAAAGGGAAGTGGTACTGTCTGAAACTGGAAATTCAATTCCAATCAAGATAGGGAGCATACTTAGGACACTGACTGTATTGATGTTTTATGTCTCTATCTTTAAAATTAAGCACCAGTTTACTCTCTTTAGTTTAGCTTGAAAACAGAACAATCCACAATTGTCAGTGCCACGGTTTGAGGTTACCATTCTAACCAAGAACAATAGGGGTAGAAATTAGCATAATGTTTTAGTTCTCTGATGGAGTGGATCTTCCAAGTCATGGGGAGAGCACCCACAGTTGAATCCCTCCATCACCACATATGCAGGCTGGTTGCAAGTCACATCTGGCCTGCAGGCCATAGGTTGCTAACCCTTGCTTTATGCCCATGTAAAGTTTTCATAAAGCACAACTGTTCTGATTTGGTATCATTTTACGTTAGAAAGCGTATATGACTGCTTAAGAAACAATGCTGTGGAAAATCAGGTCCACAGTTAATAAAATTAGATTGAATTTTAAAAGTTCCTAGACACTGCTTTATTTCTTCTCATACTTTCAGGCATCCGTATAGAACTACACAGCTGTTAAGACTCAGCTGCTTTAAGGTCTTTGAAAATTACAGAGTGAACTTGTGAACTTTGTGGAATAGATTCTTTCTTTGCATAATTTTATTGACTTTATTGGTCTTACACCCAGATCAAATTTTGTTGTGTGTGTTTGCCACAGGGGACACAGGGCTAATATATAGATATATACATAGTGATGCTTCATTTTAACCATGGAAAAATGTGGATTTGGGGTTACTTTTTTTAACTGAAATTGTTGGGTTTTTTTAATCGGACAAAACCAGGATATAGTATTAATCAAATGACTTTTGTAGAAACAACTTATTAAGTGCAGAAAGAGGGATTTCCTTCCATTCTGCCCCACTTAGTCATGATAATTTTTATTGAACTCCAACCAAATTCCATTGCAGGATTTTTTATACTATATTACACTGAACTTTAAAAGTAGTTAAATGATTTGTTAACCAATCCTGATTACTTTATTAAAATTGACATAGCAGTTTGTCTAGGATTAGGATGAGTACTGTGCAAAGATGTGGTGATCATAAAAAAACTCTAGAGACCTTAAAAATGAACCACCTCCTTTTTTGAGGCATATAATGAACGCTGTTTTGGCATGTGTTGCACTCCATTTTTTTTCGGGGGGGGGGGAACAATTCTGCCACTGAGTGCAAAATAATAACTTATTTTTCTTCCATTTTTCCCTCTTAGACAGCTCACAATTTCCACTTCAAGATACAGCCTTGCAGCTGTATTTCTGTGGAAGGAACCAGTGACCTCCAGTTGCCAGCTAAATGACTACAAAATATATGTTCTTTATGGATGCCTGATTTATAGTCTACCATATCTACTTAAAAGGCAGCAATCCAGAATTCAAAATTATCTACTTCCATACAGCTCATATTTTGCTGTTATCTAGTATTCTGTAGGAATAAGAAATGAAATAAAAATACTAATGGGTTAAATTGTATTTTTATTTGCTTCAAAACTGCAGCAGTGGAACTCCACAGTCCTCAATGAAGTTACTCAACCTTTATATTAATGTAATGCAGAGAAAAAATATGTTCCTTGTTTGTAAATGAGTTAACAAGATTTGTCTGTACTTAAGTCTGGTCTTTTGGGCAAGCTGCCAAGTGCTCAATCTCCTCAGGTATCTGTTTTGGTAATAGCTAGGATAGGGGTACAAACTTTAATGTTGTATTCTCCCAAGATTGGAATTGTATGAATGAAAGCATTTCTTTTCCTACTGCACTAAGACATGTATATGCATTTTGTGTGTGCATGTATAGATTCACACAAACATACTAAATACATATTAGTATGTGCATATGTGTATATATAAAGTAAAAGTTAACTTTCCAATTTGTACAACTGTGAGCAGCCATTCCTCAATGCCTAGCAGTAGTATAAGAGAGTACTAATTAACTTGGTGTTGCACTGTTTTTTGACAGTCACTCCCGGGGTTAATAAATTACATTACTGATAAATGGGAATGTAGTCTCCTTGCTGTGAGATTGTGATGTTAATTAATTAAACTCACTAATGTGTGCCCTAAGTCTCTGCAGCAGTTTAAGAGCAAGCAGGTGTCTTGTTATAGGTATCTACTTTTCATTTTAATTCATTTATTTCTGATATATAGGGCTAGTCATTTTCTTACAGTTTTCATAGTTTCTTGGGTGTTTGTGGGGGAAAAACTGATATGAGAGCAATAACTGAGACAGTGGAGAAATGCAGAGAAAGAGAAAGCAGCCATCTCTCTTCTTCATTCCTTTCTAAGGCGGCTGGACTGCAGAGAGATTTAAATGTTGTTAAAAAGCTTTAAATAGTTTGTATTACAAAATTAAGGTTAATTTAATTAAAAAAGGGAAAGAATGACCTTACAGTCCCTTTTACTATAAATTTACTTACCTTTGCTTTTTTCCCAGGGACCATACTGTGTCTGAGAAACACTAGCCCTACCAATGAGCGCAATATTCTTGCTGTCCTAATGTGAGATAGTATGCCTCATTGTAGTTAGGTAAAGGTATATCTTTTCCCATCTCTTTTAGAATTAGGTCACAGATGATAATAAGATAAAAATTTCAATTACCAGTTTATATTTTAGTGGTGATCCCGATTCTCGCCTACCACATCTTGATAGAAATAAAAAGTTTTTTTTATTGGGAGAGATGGATTTGAACACCACTATATAACCTGAATATGTTACTTTATCTTGTAGCACAGAACTCTTGAACGTTCCTCCAAATCTATAGAAATTCAGCAATTCTTATTTAAAAGCTCTCAATGATCTTTTTTTTCTCTTTTAACTGTCTTTTATTATTCGAATTACATAACAAAAATTATTGTTTTCTTAAATAGTTCGGAATTTTCTTCTCCAATTCCTAACAGACAGCTTCTTCAGACTGTGGCAATTACAACGTTCAGTCTTAGAAAAAATTAAGATAAACAAACAAAACAGGAAGAAAACCCTTTTGAGATGAGGTTGCTCAGTATCCTCATCTCTTTTTAGGGTTACGTTTATAAAATAATGAAAGTCTTTCTGACATCTCTCCTGACTGTCTGCATCGGGGTTTCAATTTTTAGAGTCTGCAATCCTCACTACTCTCCAACTCACTTTTATTTCTTTTTGTTTTCTTAACATAAAACCTTAAAGGAGAATTTTTACTTGTTTCTGCAGGGCTTTCAGGTTCTCCGTCTATTTATCTGGTTTCTGTACCTTGTTTACATCAACGGGTCTTCAGCTGGAGTCTCTCTCTGTCTCTGGCTTGTAAGACTCTACTTAGTCTCTTGATCTGCTGTCTGTTGGCTCTCCATTGCTCCAAGCATCCCGCACACCTGCTTGGGCTCCTCCCTGTGTCGTGTCACACTTCTGTCCCTCATTCGGGTCTCTTCTTGTCCCTGCCTCTCTCTAGGGCTGTTCCAAATTCATGGAGCAGTCACTCTGGGAGTGCGGCTCCTGGCATGCTTTCTTTTCCTTCCCTGGCTCCTGCCTACCCTCGGGCAGTATCAGAATAGTCTTCTTCTCTTCCTCACACCTAACTATAAATTGAATCCAGGAAGTGTCTTTGTTTTTGGGAGACAATGTCAGCTGCTGCCCAAGTGGGGAGAGGTGTTTCAGTGCATTGTGTATGGGCAGGTAGAAAGACTTAACATCTGAAGTACTTCCACTGGTATCAAGCATTTGTTTCTTCTGTCACTGAAGTTTTTATAATAGATTTCTGGTTGATGGAAAAGCTTTGATGCAAAGCTAGTTGTCTTCATAAGATTTCTGGAAAATTTCATTGGGAAAAAGGGCTTGTCTAACCTATCAATTAATTTGGTTTTTAGAATTATTATATACCTTCTTTGGAGAGAGAAGTCCAGAAGTGGCATGCAAGTTGATGCAAGTTCATTGTGTTCGGTTAAAATATAAATAGGTTTTTCCTTAGATGCTCTCCCTATCAGATACCTGTTGGCATCTGTTTCTGTTACAGATTAGCTGAAAATTAAAAAGGCAGAGTATATTTTAAAAATAATTTAAAATATTGTTTTCCATCAAAAATAGTTGATGATAATCCCAGAAAGGAATTTACTCTTGTTCATTTGTGAGTACTATTTTGTTACTGAAGATTGCTAATCTGTGGTTTTGCTTGCCTTTTTTTTTAATTGAAGGGAAAAGATGTGAAAAAACTACATGCAAAATGACCTGGGTTTTGCAAAGAAAAGGGTAAGAACATAGATATAATTCTGAGTCTATCAACCTATAAAATATTGCTCCATGCAACTGTGATGGTATTGCTATAGCTAGCAAGCACCGTGTATTTCTATAGCTTTCAGCTTTCTCCAGATGAGTTCTACAAACTCGGTGTAAGTAGACCCAAGAAGTAAATTTGCATATATTTTAGTGTAACATTTTGATGTTTTCTTGGAGGTGCTTAAGAGAATAAGAGCAGGAGCAACCTGAAGCAGTAAGATAGTTGTTAATGCTTTACACTTATAAAACAGTTTTCATCAGAAGCATTGAGTTCCAACAATGGAATCCTGTTCAGTTTTTTGGGTGCCCAGACAACAAGTTTTAGTCATGTACATTGTTGTCCAAGTCCCCAAAATGTCATTAACACACTGGTTGACGTTCTAGTCCTGCACACATAGCCCTGCTCATACAAACAGCTATATATGCACCTAGTAGTAGAACGCTAACCTGTGCTTAAATGGCGTCTTGGGCAGTTAGGCAATCATATAAGTGACTAGATCTGGTCATCTAGGTGTCCAAAAAAAGAACAGAATGCCAGCCAAAGAGTTTTACAAAGATGTGCAAACATTCCTGTTTTTAGTAGCTAGGGAAACTCAAACACAAAGAAGAGAAGTGATTCATTCAAGGTCACAGAACCAGATTGTAACCCAAGTCTTTCAACTCATGTTTCCTATTCCAACATTAGACTGCAGTCTATGTAAAATAGCATCTCTCTGCAAAGTGCTATGCTAGTCTGAAGAGAGAGCCTTCTGAATTTTGCAGGCTTCCTTACTACACATTACAAGTGTGCAGTTACTGCCATGTGAGGGGACTTATGCGGTTGAAAGCAAGTGGTCTAGCATGGGTTTGCAGTCAGAAGAGCAACCACAACATACATGCAGAGAAAAGAAGTCAAATTATTTCTGACTTACTGTTGTTTTTAAATATTATGAGCTGTTCAGCTTACTTGTTTTTAAATATTATGAGCTGTTCAGCTTACCGCAGGCTTTTCTTTGTAAATTCTTTGTAAAGCTACTGTTAACCAATTGTATTTTTTAAGAGCTGTGATCCTTTCTCCCCTTTGGAGATCTACCATTAATAGTAACCTTACTTTAGCTAAGGAAGATTACATGGAAGAAGTACAGAAATCAGATTTTTTAATACCAAAATGCTCCAGTGTTTTAGTATCAACTGCTATATTGGGCTCCATTCATTGGTTTTGTCTTTGATTTTCTGCTATTTTTACCATGCTATTTTTACACTGGTCCAGCTTTATCACTTGGTCCATATGTGCTAGTGCACACAGGACCCCAAGCAGTCACAACTGTTATTTTATGCTGCATTAAAGCAGATCCACACAGCACAGACCTTACCCACAGCAACTGCCTGTACCCTGTCAAAACTCCCATGTTCACTAGTTCTAATACCATTGATGAATCCATTATAACAGTATTTGAAAGCTTTAGCAAAAATTTCCTGGTGTAAACAAGGCCGTTGTCACAAAACCATTTTCTCTCCATGTTAACAATGATTTTAAATATGCAGCTTCTTATTAAGCAGTGCTATTTTTTTCAGAGATCCACTTTTCCTTTGATAAAGTGAAAACAGTAGGGCAACACTTTTTACTCTAAACTGGCTAAATGTTTGTATATAAATCTATTTTATATAAATGAGCTTAGTATAAACTTTCAACTCATAACTTTTAACTATGCTAACTACTTTTCTGCTGATCATAAACATGGGCATAACTAAAATGGAAATGTATTGTACTCATTTCCTTATTCTCACACAGTAAGAAGGAAAGCCAGTAAGAATGTCACTGTAAGCAGTTAATCCAAGATGCTGTTCCTCTCCATAATGTACTATTTTTTTATTTATATTCAGTTTAGGATCTTTTACTGTATTCCTTTTGCTGTATCTGCAAATCTCCTGGATATAGTCCCAATGGAACTCTTAGTTATTGTTTTGTAATAGATAAAGAAAAAATTGGGAGTAAAATGTATAATAAGTATAATCAAGAATGTCATCTTGCAATTGCGAATAAGATCTTGTTCTGTTTATTTCGACATTTTTATGAATGTGTTGCATTCATATGTAAATATCCCAAACCACAATCTTACTCAAACTTTGGAAATTTCTACTGTTAAATGTAACACTTTGTTTAATGGTTGTAATATCTATTTGTATAGGTATGAACATCATAGTATTTTATTAAAAAAATACTGTTTTTGTGCTGTGTGGCGTTTTTTTTTGCACTGTGTATATAATTTTCAACAGAAAACAAATTAAAGTTGTAATTTTTTTTCAGTTTCCTTAAAAATTAGTATTATATTTTGTTGTTCCTCCATTTTTTCTTGGTCAATTTAGTTCTGTGCTTATGAGTGCTTTGTCAGGGTGTTGTCTGTGCTGCTACTGCATGCAGTGTGTGTTCCCTTGGAAACCTTACTCTTACACAAAGAATGGGCAGAGGCTTAGTTCAATGACCAAGGCTCAGTCAGGTTTATTACCTACAAAGCACCAACCCAGTAACACTCTTGTCCAAAGGGTTACAACATGGGATTATAGGAAAGTAGTTCAGCCTCTGCTCAAGGCAGGATCATTCCCGACTGAACTGTTTTAGCTGAATGTCTGTCTAGCTTGCTTTTGAAAATCTCCAGGGGTGGGATTCCACAGCTTCACTATGTAGCCCATTCTAATGCCTATCTACTGCCATTGTCAGAGTATTTATTCTTCAACTTAAATTTACTTTGCTGCAGTTTGAAGCCATTGCTCCTAGCCTGTTCTCTGTGGATGTAGGGAACAGGACTATCTTCAGGCTCTCTGTAATTACCTTTTAGGTGTTTGAACATACAATCCTGTCTCATGTTTCTCTTCACCAGGATAAATAACCTCAGCTTTGAGGCTTTCCACATAAATTATGTTTCCTTGACCTCTAATAATTTTTTTGCTTTTCTCTGGACTCTTTCCAATCTGTTTGCATCTTTCTTGAAGTGCAGGGCCCAAGACTGGACACAACTCCAGGTGAGGCCTCACTAGTAACAAGTAAAGCAGAAGAATCACTTCCCTTGATTTGCACATGAGACTAATGTTAATACAACCCAGTATTTTACAGTAAAAGCACACTTGAGCCAAGGCCAGAATAAGAGGCCCCAGGGCAAAAGCTGCAGCCAGAGTAAATAGGCTTGGCTGCCTGATTGGGTCATCGGGACTGGGAAGAGACCCTTCCCTTGCAACTCTTTCCCAGCCCCCTGCCCAGATGGGGGCAGCAAGCCTCTGGTGGGGTGGGGAATCTGGTGCACCAGTGGGGGAGCTAGCAATGAACCCTGCTCAGCTAGGGGTTGCTGGAAGCTGTTGCACTGGTGTGACAGCTCCTGGATGCCTCTAGCTGAGTGTGAATTTCCTGTACAGCCTGGGGCTCACTACAAACTGCCCCACCAGAAGCTCCCCAGTCCCAGTGCTGCTCAGCTCTCTGCTCCTCAGTACCCTAGGGAGCCAATAGCCCCATCGCACTGGGACAGGGCTAGGGCAAAGACAGACCTGGTCCCTGTGCTGATTGGCTGACTGTGAGCCAAGAGCTGAGCAGTGGCAGGATCGGGCCTCCTGCTGGTGTGGCTGATGAGAAGCAAATTTGTTCCCAGTCAGCATCTACATAAGCCCTCTACATAAGTAGATACTGCACAGTTTGTTTAGTACCTGTTGATGCTTGTATATGTGATGGGTTTTATTCTATGCTGTCTAAATTGAAACAGTAAGTTTTTAATTGAAACCTACCGTTTCAATTTAGGGGTTTCTATCACTTATGGCAATGGGCCTGATCCTTTTTTTTTCTGGTGGAGCCTGCCTACAGTTGGGGGGCAGCTGTCAGGAGGCTGAGCATCCCCTGAACTACAGGGGGCCCTGGTTCTTCCCTTTGCAGTGGTGGTGGCCCCGGGGCCACCTGGGCAGGCTGCTAGTAGGCCAGGTGTTTCCCCAGCTTGGAGGCAGCACCCAGCTGGATCTAACTTCCTTGAACCTGCTGGGGCTTCCAGTGCCCTATACACTGTCCCTGCCACCTTCCCATTGCCTGGGACTGCCTGAGAACAGGCTGGCTTGTCCCTGGGGCAGTGCAGAGAGGTGGCAGGAGGGTGGCTGGGTGTGCTGGGGGCTGGAGAAAGTGGTGGGGATGGTGCACAGGGTGCTGGAAGACCGGGCGGGCTCAGGAAGCTCTGGCTTGGCAGGCTTCCAGCAGCCTATGCACCAACCCCATAACCTTCACCAGCTGCCCTCCTGCCACCTCCCTGCACTGCCCCAGGAACAAGCTAGCCTGTTCACAGCGTCAATGCATGGGGCACTGTAAGCCCCAGCAGGCTTCAGAAAGAGTTGCATCCAGCCGGGTGCTGCCTCCGAGCTGGGCAGCCTGCCCAGGCAGCAGCTTGCCTGCTAGCAGCCTTCTCGGGCAGCTGCAGGGACACCACTGCTGTAGAGGGAAGGACCTGGACCCTGTTCAGCTCAGGGGCTGCTTGGTCTGCCAGCAGCTTGCCCTCCAGCTGCAGGAGAGGCAGGCAGGCTCTTTCCAGGCTGGTTTTTGCTCCATGAGGAATCCTTCAGCCAGCAACAGTAAGAAACAGTCTTTAAACAAATGAAGTAAATAAAACCTGGTTGTTCTGTCCCAGACACAGGTCCTTTGTGGCTCTGACCTTCGCAGCAGCCTTGCCCTCCAAGTAGTTCAGCAGTTCAACTCTACTTTCAAGGTTTAACTCCCAAGGAGCAACTTCATCATTAGCGGCATTCTTAGCTCAGCAACACTGGATGACTTCTACTAAGGGGACAGGGCACCCTATAATACATCCCTTCTTAGAAAAACCTTTGCTTGGAAAACAGTGTTACCACCAGAAGATAATAATTCTTTTTTTACGTTGGAGGTTAAAGGAACCACAAAAATCAATTTGCAAAGCAGACCATGACCTAAAACTACTGTTGTTAAAAGTTACAGATTCTGATGAGACTACTACTCTTTCAGATTCAGATCTGGCCACCATCATCCATGGTTTTGTAACCTCAAGGCTACACTACTGGAATGCTCTGTATACAGGGCTGCACTTGAAAACTGTCTAGAACATGCTACTAATGCATAACATGATGGCCTGCCTTCTGACAGGATTGCGTCACTAGGACCTTATAACTCCAGTCCTGCAGCATCTGTGCTGGGTCCTAATAGCTCTCTGGGCACAATTCAGAGCACTAAGGGAATTTAAGAGATTTAGATCTCTAAGGGAAAAATAGTGGCAGGGAGCTTTGAACTAAAACTCATTGAACAAGCTTTAGTTCAAAGCACCCCACTGCCATTTTTTAGCATGGGGATGCTGATCCACATGATGCTAGAGTCTGCTGGAGTGCAGTGGACTACCAATGTGGGGGGGGAGGGGGCCATTTGGGCCCTCCAGGGGGTACTCAGAAGTGGCATGGAGAAGCGCCAGCAGCACTTCCAGTTTTGCTGCTGGCATTTCTGGGCTCAGTAATTGGCCATTGTGGGAAGGCTCCAGAGACCCATGGTATGCCACTGCTGGAGTGCATTACTTTCCATGTTCCAGCAGACTTGATTAATTGAGTCTGCTCCCACTGGATTTCCAGCATGTCGGAGCAGGCTCCCTGTATGTGTATAGGGGCCCAAAGGCCCTAAATGGTTTGGGCCCCATCTACCTAAGGGACCACCTTTTCCCTTACTCCCTATCATGATCTCTAAGGTTAGCTGAGATCAACCTCCTGGAAGTACCATTAGTACCTCAAATCTACTTGGCAAAAAACATATGAGAAGTTGTTTTTGACAGTTGCTCCTCAGCTGTGGAATACTCTCCCTCTTGAGGCCCACCAGAGCCCAAACCTGAACCAGTGTGTTCAGAAGTTCTGTAAGACCTTCCTATGGAGGCTTTGGCTGAGGTATTGTTTAGAGGGTCTCTGTTTTATGTATGATAATGTAGTTCACTTTTTAAGTAATCTGTTCTCTAACTATAAGCCACCCTGAGTCTTTGTTGGGAAAGGCAGTATATAAATTGCATTAAAAAACAAATAAAGAAATAGACAGGTAGTCAAAGATCATGTAGTTGGAAAAAAGGTTTTAGAAGATTTTTATACCCAGTCAAATTATGTCATTTGGTCAGAATTATCCAAACATGTATTTTTACTTTTTCATCCATGAGCAAACTACTTTGAGGTCACAAGTAATTTAAACTAAAAAAATTAGAGGCAAGTTTTTAACAACTTTATTTATATTTACTACACTGCAATAACTAGTATTGCATTTCCCCTTCCTGCAACATTTTCAGATTTGTCCCAGGCTGCTTCTAGGAACTGGGTGTATACAATGCAACATAAAAAATTCAATATAGAGCTACTTGTTTTTTGCCCTCCATTTTTTTCTTATCTAACCCTGCTTATGTTATATGTTTTCTGCTATGATTAGGCCTGTTACAACAGCTATGTGTATTTTTTTTCTACATACCCTCATTAATATTCATGTGTGGCATTTTGGGGTCTACTTTGCTCCTGTTTAGGCTTGTTTTTTACTATTTGTTGATAAAATATCCACTTGTAGAAGGCCAGCTGGATCAGATTTTTTTTGTCCATAGGATCTCCCTTCCAAAATGGTTGAGGTGGAGCAGTGATCATTTCTGGTGCAGCAGTAATCCCCAGCAGAGACTCTAATAACACCTAGTGGTGAATAGGCAATCCCCAGCAAGGGAGAAGCAGCCACTCCAGTGTGGGCCTCTGTACCCAGCAATATACATAATGATGTACACATGATAAAATTTTCCCTTTGTGTGGCTTAATGGTGTCACACTTTACACATATGCAAGTTTTGGGGGTTTTAAATGAGCTTACATCATCACAAACTAAACCACATCCCGGTGGACTTTAGTTTGTAATGTTACATGGTAATTCACTGAAATACATGTAGTATTTCCCTTTGTCCTTTGGGTGTCACTACAATTTTTCTGTAGTGAGCCCCCTTGTTCACCAAGTGTTGCTACAATTTACAGGTATTCATGTGTAATTAAAGTTTTAGGAAACCAGGTGTAGCTGCAGAACCCAATATAAATCAGTCTTTTACTGACCTCTTGTTATTTTATTAAAGAATTCAAAGAAACTGATCTGTGGTTGTTGTCTCCTATTTCACTTGGTGTGGTGGGTGCCCAAAGATCCCTATAGGGGTTTGGGGGGTTGAAGGTAGATTAGTGTCTGCTGTATATGCTCCCTTCTCCATTATCAGGAGCATGTGCATGGTGTAACCTGACCCCCTCAGTGCTATTATAGAAATCCTGGACAGCGAAGCATGCTATTGAATGCTGATCACCTAACTTAGGGTTAATGCTGTGAGTGGTGTTTTTGAAACCACTCAGTGGAATAAAAATGACCTGTGCCAGCGAAAGGTATATTCTGTTCCCCTAGTTGGAGGTTTGGGGTTAATACACGGAATAACCGATTGCCCGCTTCATGTGGGATGCCAAGCATCCTTTGGAATTAAAAGCAGTAAGTGGGCATCTGGTCTCAGGATGGTGGATACCATCACTTTTTTTTCCCCATGTGCAGTCCCCCCACCACCCCGTAGCTGACCTGCAGTTCCAGGAGGATGGATACTTTTCCTGGTTTGCCCTGCTGACTGAGGCTTGAGGTTTCTGCTCTGAGCATTTAACACCTAATAGGATTTTAATGGGTCCTCAAAGTTCATTGGGCTACTTTAACATTCTTCTTTGAGAGACTCAGAGCGGTAGTTCTTGGTTGAACAACCAAGAAGCATACACAGAGCAACCCAGTGGATATCCAGCCACCCCAGCCATGGATTCCAGGCAAGGACGTTGGGTCTGCCAAGGAGGCCTGAGCATCACCATCAATAACCCCATTCTCCACCTACTTCTCCTCCCCTGTTCCAGTGCCATTTTTCCTTACACCTTTCCCCCATTGCATACCAATTATCACAGTGGTGTTACTTCCACCATCCACTGTGGCGATGCTCTCATGTTCCCTGCTTCCCTTCACCACTTCCCTAACCCCCCCCACCCCACCCCATATCCACCTCAATGTCAGGAACTAGAGTCAGAGGCAAAAGTGCAGCTGATGGTAAGTTTGCCATTGCAGGGGCACTTGGGTATATGATAATAGGGGAAAGCATAAAAGTTTAGGGTCGGTAATGTGGACTATGTAGGTACATGTCATGCTAACTGCTGTCTCTCTTCCAATTGCCCTCCAGCTGTGACTTGCTTGAGGACTGCCAGTGCAGCAACTCAGACTCCTGTGTCCACTACCACAACTGGTAGAACCACACATAGATATTCAGCCACATCGAGTGCATAGGTGTGCCCAGAGGAGGCTTATGGAAATCTCCCATGAGAGATTTTGTTAGCTTGTAAGGGCCTCCCCCTGTGTTTGGGAGTATGGGGCAACCTCCCTCTGTCTTCCTTCCCCTGCAGCACAACTACCATTTGCAGCAAGAGTCAAGCAGTAATTCTTCCACAGTGCATACTGCAGAAAAGGGTCACCCGTGCTCTACTGAGCTTCAGGGTGCAGCAAATGAAGACACCAATTTTTGAGAGGGAGAAGGCTTTGAAGGGGGCATTTTAGAACTTTCCTTTTATTTATTGTTTTGTAGTCGTGGGGTAGGGGGATGGGCATTCAACAGTGTTTCTGTGTTCTCTGTTGTATTTTTATTTATAATAGTCAGTTGCCAGCAATGATTGTTCTATGAATGTCTGAGTGCCCAGTGCCAGGAGTTTCTTCCACCTCTGGGGCTTCCCCTGCTCTTCCCTGAACGGGGTTTCCTCCCACACGCTGGTTCTGCCTGTGACCAGTGTGGAGGGTTGTTGCAGCCGCTGCTGCCTGGCACATTCCTGTCTGATCAGAACTTCCCCCTTCTCGCTGGCGCAGCCTGCTGCTGGCATGGAGAGCCTCTGCAGCCTCTCCTGCTCTCCTTTGCTCCCACCTGATACTGGCGTTAATCCTAGCTGGCCAGCAATCATCAGTGACATCACCCACCAGCTTCAGCTATTTATAGGTACAGCTGACAAACTGTGTTTTTCTTTTGTCAGCGTTGCTCATTTGAGTTCCCATTGATTTTGGTTTCTCCTTTGGGGGTGCATAGCCCCTGTGTTTGTACCCCTGGGACATAACCCCCCTTTAAGATGCCTTGAGGCACTTTATTCTTTTGTTTCTGTGTCCTACCTGTCAACTCAGGCATTTGTCCAGTTTGACGTTTGGCGTCATCAGGTTTGGTCTTGTTCCCGCATCTGGAAAAGAAATCCACTACTACACTACTTTTTCCTGGGTGGTGCAGTATATGGAATTTAAATAGCTGCAGTGCAAGGGCCCACCTTGTGATCCAAGCATTATTGGTTTTGGCTGTACCTAGCCATCTTAAAGGTGCATGATCTCTGCAGCTTAAATTTCCTCCCCATCAGGTAGTATCTAAAATGTTCTACTGCCCAGTGGATTGCCAAACATTCCCTCTATAGTTGCGTACCATGTTTCTGCCGGTAATAACTTGCAGCTGGTGTAGGCTACGGGTCTCTCTATCCCCCCTTCTTCTTGGGTTAGGAATGCACTGATAGCAGTCTCTGAAGTGTCAGTCTGCAATATAAAAGGTTTACAGAAATCAGGTGCATGTATTATGATGTCTTTGCATAAGACCTTTTTGAGTAATTCGGAGTTCTGCATCATTTCTGCAGTCCACCTTATGGGTCCTGCCCTCTGCCCTTTAAGGCCTTGGTAAGGGGTGCCACTAACTCATAAAAGCAGGAAACAAACCACCGGTAATAATTCATTAACCCCAGAAAGGATCTAAGTTGTTTACTATTCTGGAGTGTCCTAAAGTGATGGATGGTCTCCACCTTGTCGGCTAGTGGCCTGATGGTACCACGTCCGACAAAAAACCCTAGGTATTTGATTTGCCTCTGTGCCAGTGCACATTTTCTTGGATTTGCCGTCATCCCTGTTCTTCTTAGTTCCGACAGTATGGCCCAGAGGGCTCGCTTGTGTTGTGTCTTGGTTTGTGAAAACACGACGATGTCGTCGATATAAGCTGCAGCATACTCAGCATGCAGTGCCAAAATCTGGTCCATCAGGTGTTGGAATGTAGCAACCACTCCTTGAAGTCCAAATGGCATGCAAATAAACTCATAGAGACCCCATGGTGTCCCAAAAGCTGTCTTGGGCTGGTCTTTTTTGGCCATGGGGATCAGCCAATACCCTTTTGCAAGGTCAATCATTGTGATATATTGGGTGTTCCCAATACGTACCACTAATTCAGCGATAACCATCAATAATTGATACATAACTTCAGAGACCCATCGGATTTAGGGACCAGGGCCAAGGGACTTCGCCAGGGGCTTCTGGATCCCTTGTTCCAGCATTTTATTGACCTCTTTGCAGACCTCTCCCAAGAGATGATGGGGTATGGGTGGCAACCTTTCCTGCACTATGGCTCCAGGCAGTGTAGGGCCTCCTGCATATTATACCTGGCAAGGTCCTGAGCCACCCAGATCCTTTGTTGGAATTCTTGCTGATATGCAACTGGGTCCCTTGCATTCCCTGTGCCCTGTTCCCAATCTTCCCTAAGTGCCTGGAGCAGGCTCCTTGGACTGTGTCCTAGCACTAGCTCAAAGGGAGAATACTTCATTGAATCCTGTGGGTATCTTGAAGTGTGAATAACAGTAATGGAAGGAGCAGATCCCACCTCTCTGGGTCTCCTTGTATGTAGCGTCCTAGCATTTGTTTTATTGTCCCACTGAGGTGCACCACTAGGCCATTAGTCTGGGGATGGTACATGGATGTACATAGGTGCTTTATCTGGAGGGTGGGGTGCACCACTCACAACACCCTGGACATAAAATTTCACCCCTGATCTGTGATGGTTTCCTGGGGTATTCCCATCCTTGCTATCCACTTTATGATTTCTTCAGCAATTCATGGGGCCGTCACTGCCCATAGTGGCACTGCATCAGGATACCTCGTGGCATAGTCTATGACCACTAGTATATATTGGTGCTCTGCGCTGCTATGAGGGAGTGGCCTGACTACAACCACGGCAATTCTTGAAAACGGGATATCAATGATGGGCATAGGTTGCAGTGGGGCCCGCACCGGGTGATTCTCCCTGGTTTTCTGGCATTCAGGACACGCTGCACATTGGTGAGCAATTTCTTCCCCCAACCCTGGCCAGAACAACCACCCTGGTGGTGGTCTTATCTCAACCCAGATGCCCCCCGGTGGGGCTTGAATGGGCTAATTGCCATATGACTTGGTGAAACTGGGTGGGTACCACCAATTGTGTTCTCTCTGGCTCCCCTTATCTTTCCCTGTTGTACATGATACAAGAGTTGGTTCCTTCCCTCAAATTAAGTGGTTCCATTTGAGGCTGGCACCTGACTGGTGAGGGAGCCTTGGGACTGTATCCTAAGCCTCTGAATTTTGTGATCTTCCTCTTGGGCTTCTTGGAACTGCAGGTTGCTTGTTACACTGTGGAGGTCGATCTCATCTGTCTCGTCCGTCGATGCCTCGCTTTCCTTGAGTTCACCATGCCAACCTTCACTGCTATGTATCTTCCTCCACTTGGCCTTGGAATCCCGAACTCTCTCCAATGAGATGGGCATCCAGTCTCGACCTAACAGCATGTCACATGCCAGCTGGGGAACTACACCCACCAACAAGTCCCCCTGGTGTTCCATCACCCTAAGTTGAATCCATTGTCACTCTATCTGTTCAATTTCTCCATGAAGACAGGCGACCTTCACCAGGTTAGTGTTATGATTCCTGTGGCGAAATGCCGGGCTAGCGGCTCCAGCACCGCTTAGGGGAGCCGCGGGCTTTGCGGAGTTGTGCGAGCGCGCAGCTTATGGGGCGGAATTGAGGTAGCTCTTAGCCGCCCTCGAGGTTCGCCGAGTTGGCACAAGTAGACGACTTAGAGTAAGTTGTTAGTGTCTCTTAATCTATAGGGTGTCCGTTGGTTCACGAGGTTCCAGAGCCAGCCCTTGCGTTCCAACAGTGGAGCTAGTCCAAAGTTAGGTGCGGCTGCCGACTCCTTAAGTCCCAGAACTGGTCAACGGCTCATTGAGATGGAATGTTAGTAATAAAAGTTATAACGGAGTAGATATAGAGTAAAATAAAAAGATTTATTCACTCACCTGGCCTCACCCTCTTACGAATAAGAGGGGAGGACGGTTGGAACGAAGTTGCAGTAAATACAAGTATAGCGAGCGTAGGTATGCTGTCTAAGCTATGATGAGAGGCAGTCGAGAAGTGGAGTCTCCGATGTTTCTTCAGTTACAGTATGCTGGATACTAAAGGGGTCTGTTGGTTCACGGGGTTCCAGAGCCAGCAGCTGCCGACTCCGTAGTCCCAGAACTGGTCAACAGCTCATGAATGGGATATTCTATAGGGTGTCCGTTGGTTCACGAGGTTCCAGAGCCAGCCCTTGCGTTCCAACAGTGGAGCTAGTCCAAAGCTAGGTGCGGCTGCCGGCTCCTTAAGTCCCAGAACTGGTCAACGGCTCATGAATGGGAAATACAAAGCAATACTGTAACACAGTGAATCATTGTCAGTTGTCGGATTTCTGAGGCCTTTATCTTCGCTGGGATACGCCCAGGCGGGGAGGCTGAGAACCGGTCTGCGGGGTGATCAGGCCCACAGAGTTTTCCAGTTGTCGTCTCTGCTGCTTCTTGCTTTTTTGCCTCTTTTATAGATGTTTGTTGGACTGCCTCTATGACACTAACTATCATATATAGAGATAGGATAATTTTCTTTTACATAATTATTGCTAGGCAGACTTTCTACATAAGTTTCATTTCTGCAGAAATGACACTTCTAGATAAGAAATGTAATTTACAGAATGCACATGTGTAGCTTAATGCCAGTGGAGAAGAGTACAAAGCGTTCATTTTGATTAACAGTCGACTTCAAGGTTACATAAATGTGAGAGTGCCGCGCGGCAGTTATACAGAAAAGGGAAAATAATATAAAGTCTTTGCTAAAAACTATAAGATAGTTACAATTCCTTTGAGGGGTAATGAGGTCAGCTCTCACTAGAGATTGGGCACATCCCGAGTCTAACGTAGCCTGGATGGGGCAGCTCCTGACCCAGGCTTTCACTGTGGGCTGTCCCCATATCATGCTGTTACCTCTGGTGGCATAACTGCAATCCATTGGTTTCTTTTGGTCCTGCTCCCTTCACCCCTCAGCTTGCGTCCATGGTGGACTGTCTGGATGCCACCGCTCTGTGGGGCCTCTAGGGCAATCCCTGGAGAAGTGTCCAGTCTTCCCACACTGGAAACAAATGGTATCCTTTGATACACCCCTATTGGGCAGTCACCTCCACTCAGGCTCTCTGGGTACTGGAACCGTTGGGCCAGGGCTCCACTTCTCCCAACTGTAGTCGACTTCTGATGCTGCAAAGGCCTCTGCTAGTTTTAAGGCTTCTTTGCAACTGCGGGGCAAGTGCTGGCGAACCCAATGTTACATGCGTTCCTCTAGGTCATTCACGAATTGCTCTAGCAGGATCTGGTCAGCCAGAGTGTCTCAATCACATGCTGTGGGATTTAACTATTTATTTAAAAGATCCCTTAGCAGCTGTAGCAAGAGCCTAGGCCATCTCTCTTCTGGCCCCTTCTTTGCCTGAAACAGTCTCCTATAGTGCTCCAGGTTGATCTCTAGCCTACATAGGATCATTGCTTTCACCTGGTCATAATTGCAAGCTGCATCCTGAGGGAGGGCCCGGTAAGCGTGCCTGCAGTTTTGACCCCACTGTGGCTTAACACATACACATGATATGAGTTTTGCTTTCATGATTTTGGGATGCAGTTTCCCTGAACCCTCTGCACCTATCTTCTTGAAACTTGGCAAGCTTTGTGCCCCCAAAAGGGGCTACCATTCCTGCAAGTTTCATCCAAATCAGGCCAGAAATGACCAAGTTAGAGGCTTTCACATGTGAAAGCCTGTGGGAGAAATGTCGAAACAGCATCGAAAAGGTGAAATGTTTCAACTCGCCTCATTTTGTTTTGAGGCTGTTTCAGTGATATCTGTTTAGTTTTGTTTTCACTGTTTCAATCTCAAAATGAATCAAAACAGCATTGAAACAGAACTGGCAGTGAAATTTTGCACAACCCTACTGCCTGGTGCCATGTCCCTGGAGGTGCTGCTGGGCTCCAATTGTCCCTTGACTTGACCCAGGTGGGGCCCCATTCACTGTGAACAGAGCCCTGGGCAGGCTGGGTCATGGGGCAATGGGAGCCTAGTGGCTTGTCCAGGGGCATGGCATGTGGGAGCCAAAGGGGGCAGGGAAACATACCCCCCCCACCTCCTCCACAGTGTGCACAGTAGCTGGAGCCACTGGCTCACACCATTGGACCAGCCCTGAGCTCCCATTGCCCCGTGACCCGGCCTGGCCCCATGCATGGGGCCCTGGCTGGGCCAGGTCATGTGGCAATCCCCACAGTGCAGCAGGGAGTGAGGCAGGGGTGAATGATTTGCCCCTGCCCCTACCCCACTGCTTCCTGCACTATGGGGATCTTGATCTGCTCCCCTGAGGCTGATGTAAAGAAAACAGAAGGAAACTTACCTGCCTGCTCAGCTGGCTGTGATCCTGGCTGTGCAGGGTATGTGTGAGCGCACGCCCCTCCCCCCCGTAGCAAACTGTGTCTCCTCCCCTCCATAGCAGGCTGCCCTGGGGCCCTACCTGCTGCCTGCATTTGGTGGGGCTGAGCCTGGTTAGCCTGCCTTCCACCGCCTATGGGGTCTCCTGATGGGCAGGTGCTCTTCTGTGCCTGCCCCAGCAAGGCTCCGAAGATGGAAGAAAGGACAGCTGGGCTTTTCTGCCTCTCAGGCAGCCAGGAACATCTCCCACTCCTGTGGCTCAAGCAGTGATGCTTTTTTTTTTTTTAATGCCTCTGGCTACTACTTCTGCAGGGCTCTGACAGGGGCTCTCTGATGGACAACTGTGGTGAGGTCCTTTTCCTGGCATCCATCCTCAGTTTCCCCCTCTCTGTCTCTCTCTTGTTCTCCACCTGGGAAAACCTCTTTCCCTTTTTAAATATACCCTCTCAGCCAATCCCAGGCTAGGACTTTTTCTGGGCTTTTTGTTCATACCCATTCAAAATGCCTACTGGGGTTATGTCACTCTTCCCACTTCAAAGATGGCTGTGTCCAAAGCAGTTTCACTCACCCTCAATGCAAACAGGGTCCCAACTAAGACAATTTTTCTCTCTTTCCTCACACGCTGTCACTCTGCAGAGGCAGCCCTTCCTATCCATTCAGGTGGCTACAATTTTAATGCTGTTACATAATAATAAAAGGATATACATGGTATAAGTATAAATCATTTAAAATTTTACCTTATGTGAAAAGTGACCACTTCCACCTTTCTCTAAAAATGCCATTAGAATTCTTCCCCCAAAACCATACAAATGCTCCCTGAATTCAAAGTGGTTAATAAGAGAATTAAATGGAATAATGAATTAGAAAAAAAATGCATTACTCTATTCAAAGATACTTTCCCAGACCACTTTTACTTTGATAATATAAGAACTCCAAGAAGCAAGTACCTCATAAGAAGCACTGTTGCAACAGTTGGAAAATGCTCTCACAAAAGAGAATGTCATTGTTGGCAATGTCATTGTTGGTGGCATAAACCATGGTTCAATGAGAACTGCTGCAAAGTTACAGATAATTTAATAGAAGCCTTGGAGGGATACAAGTCTGTGACAGGAGTGTGCGCCCAGAGTGTGACCTCAAGGGTCTTGCTTGTGGGCTAGTCCTGCACTTCCCAGTCTTCATGACCCTCTCCCTCTGTCCACTTGCCTGCTACACCTTGTTGGAATAAAGGCTACAGGGGAGGTTGCCTAGGATCTTAAATCAAAGGGGAGTCTAATGGTATTATCTCCCAGTTGGGCTAAGTCTCTGGTGCCATGTCTCATACTCTACTTCTAACCATGGCCCTGTAGGCCCCAGTTGCCTTAAGGGTGTGAATTGTGGCTCCAGCCCTGCCCTTACCCCCCTCCCCCCACCTCATGAATTGTACCTGGTTTCTAAATACTGGTCTCCTGAACATCCCCTTTTCATTTATCTGGTTCTTCTCCCTGGGGGCCCTGCCACAGCTTCAGCTATGCCTCTTCAGGCCTTAGCTCAGCAATTTCGCTGTTCTTGGGTGTGGATCTCAGGCCCCTCCCCACTAAGGATCCTGTCTCTCACAGGAAAAAAAATCACAGTATGCAGGGCACTCTGCTCTGTGACCTCCTGAACTCTCCTCCCAGCCGCTTCCAGCCTTCTGATTGTTATAAACAAAACAGGACCCCATGAGGTACATGAACAGTCTTCTACAAAAAATCTCAACCCTGCTGGGTGCACTTGAACAGTCCTTCATTAAATTGTTCCTCTTTGGGTGCACTTGCTCTCTACAAGCAGACACTCTTCTTCTCCTGACAGACTTAAGTGCCTCTGATCATCATACAGGAGCACTCCATTCTCCGCCTGTGCCCTGGAGGAGAGCCTATATAGAGGTCAGCCCTTCCCTGCTGCTTTGGATCCATCCGACGCATCCTGTTTGCAATTGTTTTAGAGGACTAGGCTCTGGATCCGTTCCCCCGGATCTGGTTTCTGGGTTTTCCAGTGGACCGGGCTCTCGATCCATTGATTCATCCTTTTTGAAATTGTTTCAGAGGACCAGGCTCTGGATCCGTGCCCATGGATCCGGTTTCTGGGTTTTCCGGTGGACCGGGCTCAGTATGCATCCGATGCTTCCTGTTTTGACTGATCCCAGAGAGATGACTGTCCAGTCTCCTCTTGGAAACCTCCAGGGTAGGTGACTTCACCACCTCTGGAGGGAGTGTATTCCACAGTCTGGACACCCTGACTGTGAAGGGGTTTTCCCTAGTATTAAGCCTGAAGCAGCCTTCCATGAGCTTACGTCCATTGGTCCTGGTCTTCCCCAGGGGTGCCTTAGTGAGCAGTTGTTCACAGAGCTCCTGATTCACTCTTCTGATATAGTAGTAAGCTGCTATCAAGTCATCTCTCAGCTTTCTCTTCTTTAGGTTAAAGAGACCCAGGTCCCTCAGCTTTTCCTTATATGGCTTGCCTTGCAAGTCCCTGATTATATGAGTGGCTCTTTTCTGGACCCTATCAAGTTTTTCCACATCCTTATTGAAGTGCAGCACCCAGAACTGGATGCAATACTCCTACTGCAGTCTTACCAGTGTTGAGTAAATAGGGAGTATCACTTCTTTAATTTTACACAAGATGCATCGGTTGATGCATGCCAGCATGTTGTTTGCCCTGTTGGTCACTGCATCATACTGATGGCTCATATTCATGCAGTGGTCAATCATTACTCCTAGGTCCTGTTCAGCAGTGGTGCAGGTCAGGCTGTCACCTCTGAGCCTGTAAGTGTGTTGAGGGTTATTTGCCCCCAGGTGGAGCAACTTACACTTGGAAGTATCTGGTTTCGGTCTGCCTAACTCTTGAGCCTGGCATGGCCACACCGTGCCATAATGTGGTGTCACCTGTGAACTTGGCCAGCAAGCTTTTACTCCCCCATCCAAATAATTGATTTGGATGTTGAAAAGCACCAGTCCAAGCATGGACCCCTAAGGTACCACTGGCCACTTCATGGCAAGATGACATGGATCCATTCATGAGAATTCTAGGTCCTACCCTGTAGCCAGTTTCCCACCCACTGAACCATCGAGCAGCTGAGCCCACAATCTGCCAGTTTTCCCACAAGGATATTGTGAGATACTAGATCAAAAGCTTTTTGGAAGTCTAGGTATATAACATCTACCTTGTCTCCCATGTCCAGGTGGCAAAAGATGTGGTTGTAGAAGGAGATGAGATTGGTAAGACAAGACCTACCCACAACAAAGCCATGCTGGCTGTCATTCCAAATCTTACCTTCTGCGAGTGTATCACACATAGATTCTTTGATGAGCTTTTCCAGGATTTTCCCTGGGATAGAGATTAGGTTGATTGGCCTATAGTTGCCGGGGTCCTCCCTCTTTCCCTTCTTAAAGATGGGCACAATGTTGGCCCCCTTCCAATCCTCAGGGATCTCCCTGTGTGCCACAAATTCTAAATGAGCTTTGCCAGGAGTTCCATGATGACCTCAGCCAGCTCCTTCAGCACTCTCAGATGGAGTCCATCTAGTTCTGCTAACTTATAAATGTCTAGCTTTTCTAGTTGATATTGCATCCACTCAGCATCCATAATGGGGAGGCTGTCAGTCCCAGCATGCCCCCTATGAGCTTTATCTCATTTGACTTTCCCCTTGGTCTGGTGAAATACCATAGCAGAGTGGGCATTCAGGAGTTCGGTTTTTTCCTGAACATTGGTTGCCAGCTGTCCCAAGGTGTTAAGCAGGGTTCCCACACTTCCATTTGTTTTCCTTCTACTGCCTACATGCCTAAAGAAGGACTTCGTATTGTCCTTGACTCCCGTGGCTAATCTAGACTCAGTCACTGCCTTGGCTGTCCTGATCTTTTCCCTACAAGTGATGGCCACTAAAGTATAGTCTTCTTTGAGGACCACTCCTAGCTTCCAATGTGCTTACACCTCTTTTTTCTTTTTAAGAGGACTACAATATCCCTATTAAGCCAGGGGCTTGCTAGCCCTCATGCTACCTTTCCTCCTTGCAGGAACAGTGTTCTTTTGTGCTTCAAAGATTGTGTCCTTGAGCAATGACCACTCTTTGTGCACCCCATTTGCCTTCCCTGGTCCCTCATCACCTTCCCTACTAATACCGTGAGCCTGTCCAGGACTTCAGTCCTGCTGGTTGATTTGTTGACCTTGTGGTGGACCACAAACCTGATAATTTCATGGTCACTGTTGCCCAGGTTACCTTCGATGTTCAAGCCACGCACCAGATCATCTCCTTTGGCCAAGACCAGGTTGAGGAGAGCATTACCTCTGGTTGGCCCTTGCACTTCCTGGGTCAGAAAATGCTCCTTGATTGCAGTCAGGAAGCTAAGTGAATAATCTGACCTAGCTAAGTGTTCCTTCCAGTCTATGTTTAGGTAATTGAAGTCACCCATGACTATCAAGTCCCTTGCGTGTGTGACCTCTGTCAGTTCTTGAAAGAACTCTAGATCCAGCTCCTCCCCTTCATTTGGTGGCCTGCAGTAAATGCCCACAGTTAGGTTTTGCTCACCTTACCCCCCCACCCCCGTAGCTTAACCCAGAGGGTTTCAAGCTGCTTATCTTTGGAGCCAATGTCAGCCTCCAGAGAGGTGTACTGCTTTCTTACATAGAGAGCTACCCCTCTTCCTTTTCTCCCTACCTGTCCCTTCTATGCAGGGTGTAGCCCTTAATGGCTATGCTCCAGGCATGCGAGGAGTCCCACGAGGTCTCCATGATTTCTACCAGGACATATGGCCCACTAGAGAGCAGGAGGGCTCCTCCTATTTATTCCCCATGCTCCTGGCATTGGTGTACAGGCAGCTGAAGCCCTCAACTGACACCCTCATTTGCCTGAGACCCTGTGGGAGAACATTTGGTTAGCATTTTCAGAAACAGTTGTGCTGTCCTCCACAAGGGAAATTTCCTGTGTGCCAGTTCCTGGGCATGCTCCCCTGGGAGTTTCCCCATGCCCCAGTAAAGTCAGTTTAAATCCCTGTCCAGTAGATCAGCCATCCTGGCTGAGAACAGGGCCTTACCTCTCCATGTGATGCCATCTCATCCTAGAAGTCCTCTCTCTCTGAAGTGTCTGCTGTGGCCAAGGTAACCAAACCCCCCATGGTAGCACCACCATCTGAGGCATCTGTTGACCTCTTCCATGAAGCCTTCCCTCCTAGGCCTGGGGCCTGCAACAGGGAGCACAGAAGAGAAAAATGACAAAGTGCACTGTTCAGAGAAAGCCTGACACTGGGTGGGGGGTGACCCAGTCCCTGCTCAGAAAAATGGAGGCAAAGAGATTGTTAAATAGGTTAGCTTTGCTGTCTGGTCTGATGACCAGATTTCCTAGTGTGTCTTGCAGAGGCCCCACGTTACCTGTTACCTTCTTTTTACCCCCTATGTATTTAAAAAAGGACTTCTTGTTGTCCTTAATCTGTGTAGCTAGTCCCAGTTCCATCTCCACCTTGGCCTTCCTGACTGCCCCCCTACAGCCCCGAGCAACTGAGGTACAGTCCTCCCTGATGATGGCCCCTCCCTTCCATTGGGTATATGCCTCCTTTCATGGAGTCATGTGACAGAGCCACCAGCAGCTCATCTACAGGCATGGGGGTGAGGCAGGGTGCAGCTCCTTACCACTGCACACACCCATGGGGGAAGCATTGGGGGCATGTGTCCCCCAGATTTGTGCATGGAGCAGAGGTGGGCTGCATGCTGCAGGCTGGGGCTCTGCGCCTTGTTGCTTTCACCCTGCAAGCCACTCACTGGCCACACCATGCGTGCCCTGTCTGCCTGGCAGCAGGAGGCACAACATAGCCAGGGCAAAGTAGTAGGATGCAGAACCCCAGCCTGCAGTGGGCAGCCTGCCTTTGTCCCATACACAAATCCAGGCAACACATGTCCTCCATGCCTCCCCCAAGGGTGCGTGCAGCAGCAGGGAAACACCTTCCACCCCCTCATACCTCTGGATAAGCTTTCCACAACTCTGTTGCATAATCTACCCTAGCCCTGGAGCCCCATTCACCCCAGCTCTTACCCCCTCCCTCACCATGGGGGCCTCAATCTGCCCCTCCCCCCTGCCTCTTTCCCTGGGCTCTGTCTCTTGGGCTCTGTCTGCCTGTGTGTCTGTGTCTGCATGTCTGCATCTGGAAAGCGCACAACAGCCCAGCAGATGTCTCCCCATTCATAACAACAGGTAGGGATTTTAATTTTTTCTTCTAAAGCATTATCAGTTGTAGTAATATATTTTATGTATAAGTCTCTGCCCTATTAGACATTAAATGAGTAAAGGGATGTATAAATTAATGGTCAATATGTCTATATTGGTTGATACTTTAAAATAGCACCTCATGATTTCCATTCCAAATCTCTTGATTTTTAAGAGTTTGTCTCAATTTTTGACAAAGTGGGGTTAGCAATACTGAAGTTACCCTGAAGAGGTGATGGAAGACAGGCCACTGGGGGAACTAGAGTCACCTTTGGGGGTTAGTCTTGTCACAAGGGCAATACAGAGGGAAGCTTCTGCCTCATTTGGAGTTCAGGCAGATGTTAGAGCCAAGGATTCTCTCTCCCTTCCGGGCCAGCAGCCACCTTATTGACAACATATACACTGGTGCTGTTTACCTCCCATATACCTCACTCTTATGCATAAAGACTTCATGCCTCCTGAGGCTGGTGGGGGGCATGGCAACTGCCTGCAGGCAGCGACAGCGGTGTCAGCAGTGGGGGCATGGCAGCGGTGAGTGGGATCCACCTTCAGGCAGCTTCAGCAGTCTCGGCAATTGGGGTGAGGGGATGGGCAAGTGCTGAGTGGTGATCATCCCAGTGGTGTGGGGGGGAAGGGAGGATGGCAAGCATTGACCACCCACAGACACTGCTGGCAGTGTCAGTGGTGGCCAATCTCAGGGGGAGCACATGTACCTGCATGCACCTCATACACATCACCAATGCTCTTATGGTTGCCCAGGAGGCCAGCTTCAAAAGGAGTGGTGGAGAAGGGCATGCATAATGGCTGGTGTAGTAATTGGACAATAATAGGGTTACATTGTTAGTCCTTATTTTTATGGGATGGAGCTTGAGAGCTAGAACTCCACCCCTTGTTGTTCCAGAGTTACTTTTATCTTGCCAGTTATTGTTTGTTCCTGAATAAAATAGCCTGTTGTTTTGGGCCTGAAGAAAAGCAAGTCTCAGTATTCTTTGTAAGCAACTTAACAGTGGCAATGAGAAAATCTACCTATGTCTTCCTATGGGAAAATTGAGGAATTTAATCCAGACACTGAGGATTGGCAGCAATATATTGAGAGTTTGGATCATTATTTTAAAGTTAATGAAATCACTCATGGGGACAAAGAGAATGCAATATTTCTCTGTGTTTGTGGCAGCAAAACATATTCCCTTTTAAGAAGTTTGTTGCAACCTCAAAAGCCAGGAGATAAAAGTTTGGCAGAGTTGCAAAAATCTTATCTGAACATTATACTCCAAAGCCAAACACTTTGTAGAATGTTTCAAATTCCATAGCAACATAAGTGAATCTGAATCTATCTTAGAGTATATTGCTGAGCACAAAAAGCTAACTGAACACTGCTGTTTTGGAACTGTCCTAAGGCAGGGGTTGGCAACCCCTGGCACATGTGCTGAGCATGGCACAGGAGGCCATTTTGCTCAGGATGCCATGGCCAGCCCCGGCTCTGGGTAGCTTCTGCCAGTGACAGAACCTGCACTGCTCCCAGCAGGGCTTGCAGTGTCCCAGCTGCCTGGGCTCCTGGCTGGCAGCAACTATCCAGACCTGGGGCAGGCTGCAGCCAGAAGGCTGCTAACAGCTGCGCCAGGCTCTGGAGCCCTGGCATCAGCTCTGTATTGGTGCATGTGTGCATGCTTCAGAGTGGGCAGTGGTGGAGGGGCCTGGTGCAGTGCAGCCCTGGTCTCTCCTCCGCTCCTAGCACAGACCTGGTGACTGGGCTCTGGAGCCCATCACAGCTGTTTGTAGCCAGCCTGGGCTCTGGGTGGCTGCAGCAAGCAATGGGCAGGCTGAAAACCATTTTGCCAGGCTCCACAGCTCTGGCATAAGCTCCATGCAAGCAGCAACTGTATGGGCACCTTGGGGTGGGCTGCACTGCCCCACTGTCTGCTCTTAGGTGCACATGCAGTCACGGCCAACATGGAGCTGATGCCAGAGCTGTGGAGCCTGGCACAGCTGTTTGGAGCCTGGCTGCTGCTTCCTGCTCTGTGCCAGGAGCAGGGGAGAGACTGGGGCACAGCTGTTTCCAGTCTCCCAGCTGCAGCCGGCTCTGGCTCTGGGTAGCTGCTGCCAGCCAGGACCCTGGGCTGTTCCCAGCAGGCAGATGGGATGTTGCAAACCCTGCTGGGAGCAGCCTGGGATCCAGCAGCTACCCAGAGCTGGGGTACCTGCTGACAGCCACAGAGCCCAGGTTGGAGGGCAGGGGCTTTTGATGGGGGGCAAAGGGGAGCAGGGCTGGGGGAAAGGGGCTTTAGGTGGGGGGCAAGTGGCACAAGCAGGGCATCCTGCCATGTACCCCCTTCCCTCATTTTGTTTTTCTGGAGTGCTGGCACTCTGGCATCTTCCAAGGTAGGCATTGTGGTGTGTTTTTCAGCACTCCAGCCAAAAAAGTTGCCTACCCATGTCCTAGAGGGTGTGTTGAGAGACAGATTTGTTTGTGGAGTTGGTGATATAAAAATCAAAAAGCAATTACTTGAAGATGGGGACCTGACCTGGAACAAAGCTGTAAACATGGCAACTGCCATGGAAGCAGCAGTGAAAAATGTACATGATTTACATCTAGATAATAAACTCAACATGAGCCCATAAGCCAAGTGCAAAGCTCTCAACAAAAGTTTAGAGACTTGGAGAGATGTTTTCAGTGTGGAGGCATGTATTCAGTCTCAGTTTGCAGACACAAAATGTCCCAGTGCCATAAATGCAGAAAAATGGGACACTTAGCAAAAAAATGCAAGGGGGGGGGCTATCTGGCTGCACAATAAGGTCAGGCCAAAGAAAAGGGGAAAAAAAGCAAAAAACTAAATCACATACAGGAGGACAAGGGAGGGGAGGCAGATGTATACTGTGCAATGGAAGATAAAGTGAAACCTTAAAGAGTAAATGTACAGTTCAATAATCAACTTGTGTTGCCCTGTGGGGTAAGACCAACTCTCAGGATCTGAATATTGCGCTTTTAGACAGGAGGGTGTGACACAATTGCATATATACAAACACACAAATCAATCAGGTGTATACACATGCACACTACCAGCTCAGGCACATACACATTCAAACCAGCCTAAGTACATGCATACCTGTCACCAATTCAAGCACATACACTATACACCCCAGAAGTTAGACACAGCTCACTAATTCATATATCATGCACACACACACACACTAGCAACTCCTGCACATCCAATTCACATACGTGGATTACTAATTTATATACCACCCCCCCCACACACACAATGATATTTATATATAAGTGTGTGTATTCAGTAATTTACACACATACCACCCAGCTACACATACACATAGGTGAGTTCCTAAGCTGGGTGTTGTGATGTGTATGTATGTATGTGCTTGGTGTACTTGGGATACCTGGGGAAAAGTTAAGGTAAGAAAGTAGAAGTGTAGGGGGTTAAAGTTACCAGGACTGGGATTAGAACTGGTAGACTACAAGGACCTGGGCTAAAGAACTGAGGCTCAGGGATGACTTCAGGTTAATTGAACTTAATTGATTAAAAGACAACGCCCAAAGCCTGCAGAACAGGGCAGCAATGCCAGACTGGAGCCAGAGCTATGGGGGAGCTGAAAAGGTAAGTAGGGAGAGGGAAAAATAGGACTAAGGGAAAGTGTGGTTGTTAAAGAGGGGCTCTGGGTGTGGGGAGCCAGAGGATGGCTCTGGGGCAGCTAGAGAAGTAGCAGGGAGCAGCAGTAGGTGCTGGAAGCTGGAGAAAACTGCAGGACAACTAAGAGGAGCTGGGAAGCTGTGGGGGAGGGGGGATTACAGAAGGTGCAGGGGAATCCTGAAAACAGAGACAGACAGCAGAAAAATCACAAGAAAAGCAGCAGGTGGCAGGGCAGCAGGAAAGCAGAGAAAGGCAGCAGAAAGTCACAGGAAAAAAGGCAGTAGGAGCAGGGGAACCTGAGAGGTGGCAGAAGAGGGGAGATGGATTTGGGAGGAGATCAGGAAACTAGCAGAGAGGGTGGGGACTAGAGCTGAGAGAGAGTGCGAGAGAATGAGGCTGGAATTTAAGATAAGGAAGGGACTGGGATTTAGTAAAACATGACCCAACTTGGGGTTGCAAATGATAGTGGTTTTATTGAACAGGGGAGATGGTGACAGTGTCTTATTGGTTCCCTTGCACCCACCTACCCACCCACACACAATGGCAGCAGGGGTTAGAGAGGCTTGGTGCAGGAGAGAGAGAGAGTCCAAATTGTAGGAGGAGGTATGCAGGTAATATCTACCTATCCAGGCTGGAAGGGTCCTTGTCCAGTAGTTGTCCAGAGGGGAGTTGCTGGCAGGGCCTCTGGGTGGATAGGTGGTGTGGCATGGTGCTGGTCCAGATGGAGAAGGCATCCCACTAGGTCTGTCTTCACTGCCCTTTTTATAGGGGCAGATCTTGTGTGACAGGAGGGATGTCCAGGCAAGGGTCAGCCCCTGGAGATCTGAACATGTGTGCTCCATGCAGGGATGTGCATTTTCAGGTACCTGTAATGGTGAGAGTTGCTGGTTCTGCAGGGTCTTTTGTCTTTCAAATGCTGGTTTTGTCTCTGTTCCTGGGTGAGGTCTGTGGTTCCTGGATGAATCAATGCGAGTTGATGGCCCAGTCATTACAGGCCGTTCAGTATAGATGCCTGCTACCATTGTATTTCAATCATTCCCAATCACACTCTGTGACAGGCTCCCATAGCAATACTCCTTTCTCTTGGTGGGTCCGCCCTCCTGTTACGTCCTTGCCTTCTCTCTGGGGCTTCTCGCTGCCCCCCTTGCTCTGGGGCTGGGGTTATTGCACCCCAAATGCTGCACCCCGTCTGGTGCCGGGGTCCCAACGCTACCGTTGAGGCCCTATGAGGCCTCCTCCAACCCCTAATAGCCTCACCTGGTCCTCCAGTCAAACAGCAAGCACAAAAACACAAAGCCCCCGGGCTATAACATAAAAAGCTAAACTGTCCGGCCAAAACAACATTCACTCCCTACTGGGAAATACTCCATAGCAGCAATCAAGGGATGCTCATGCAGTCGGGCTTCTCCCCACTCTCTGCACTGGCCAAGCTTCCCCTCCCTTGGCCACCAGAGGGAAACTGCCCTCCTGGCCTCACACCTGGGCTTAAGAAGGGCCAAGCCCTGCCCCTTCCTGTCAGCTGGCTCCACTGGTTGCCCTAGCAAGCAGCACCTGTGACTCCAGCTGCCCTGGTGACTGGCAGCTGAGCCTCCACCTTCTTGCCACTAGGGGCCTCTCCCAAGCCGTTTCTGCTCTCAGGTGCAGGGCACCTGAGTGCTCTGCGACACACCTCTCCCCCTTTAACTCCAGACTCACTGAGCAGAGTCTTCACACTCGCCCAGGTGCTCTATCTGGGGCTCCCCTCTCGGCCCTTTTCCAGGCACCCGGCAATTCAGGTACAACAGCGGAGGTTTTCAGGCACCTCCTACTCACCTTTTACACAAGGCACATGGTGTGGGACTTGTTGGGAGTTACCCGCCACAGGTAGTCCCCGCACACTAGGTGACCTTGGTAGGTTGGACCGGGCTCCAGATCCAACCCCTGTCTCTGATTATTGCGTTTTCCGGCAGACCGGGCTCTGGATCTGGCCCTGGGCTCTGGTTTCTGGGTTTTCATAGTTTCATAGTAGTTTCATAGTTTCATGGTTTCTAGGGTTGGAAGGGACCTGAGCAGATCATCTAGTCCGACCGCCTGCCATGGCAGGATAGAATACTGGGGTCAAACGACCCCAGCAAGATGTGCATCTAACCTCCTCTTAAACACTCCCAGGGTAGAAGCCTGCACCACTTCTCTTGGAAGTTGGTTCCAGACCCTAGCCGCCCTGACCGTGAAGTAGAGCCTCCTGATATCTAACCTAAACCTACCCTCTGCCAGCTTGTGACCGTTATTCCTGGTCACTCCTGGTGGTGCTCGGGGGAACAGTGACTCCCCCAATGCCTGCTGATTCCCCCTGACTAGTTTATAACAGGCCACAAGATCCCCCCTCAGCCTTCTCTTTTGGAGGTTGAACAGGTTCAGGTCCCGTAGCCTCACCTCATAGGGCCTGCCGTGTTGTCCCCTGATTATACGAGTGGCCCTCCTCTGGACCTCTCCATGCTGTCGACATCCCTCTTGAAGTGTGGCACCCAGAACTGGACACAATATTCCAGCTGCAGCCTGACCAGTGCTGCATAGAGGGGGAGGATCACCTCTTTGGACCTGCTCGAGATGCATCTGTGGATGCATGACAAGGTGCGGTTGGCCTTCCTAACTGCCTCCCCACACTGCCGGCCCATGTTCATCTTGGAGTCAATGATGACCCCCAGATCCTTTTCTGCCTCTGTGCTGACAAGAGGGGAGTTCCCTAACCTGTAGGTATGGTGCCGGTTGTTCCTCCCCAGGTGCATCACCTTGCACTTGTCTGTGTTGAATCCCATCCTATTCTCATCCGCCCACCCTTATCTAGGTCTGATTGTAGCCTGTTGCATCCTTCCAGTGTGCCCACATCCCCCCACATCTTAGTGTCATCAGCAAATTTGAACAGGGTGCTTTTTACCCCCTCGTCCAAATCACTGATGAAGATGTTGAACAGCGCGGGCCTGAGGGCCAAGCCCTGCGGAACCCCACTGCCCACGTCCTTCCAGGTTGAGAAGGACCCATCTACTACCACCCTCTGGGTGCAGCCCTCCAGCCAGTTGGCAACCCATTTGACTGTGTGAGTGTCTACACCACAGCCCCCCAGTTTCTTAATGAGAACAGGGTGAGAGACAGTGTCAAAAGCCTTCCAGAAGTCCAGGAAGACTATATCCACTGCTACCCCTGCATCTAATGATCTGGTGATCTGATCATAAAAAGCCACCAGGTTGGTCTGACAGGACCTGCCACTGATGAACCCATTTTCTGGCAGACTGGGCTCCGGATCTGGCCCCGAGCTCCAGTTTCTGGGTTTCCCAGTGCACAGGGCTCCAGATCCAGCCCTGGGCTCTGGATTCCGGGTGTTCCAGTGGACAAGGCTCTGGATCCGTCCACTGCATCCGGTTTGCAGTTTTTCTGGTGGACTAGGCTCTGGATCCCTCCCCCGGATCCAGTTTCCGGGTTTTCCAGAGCACTGGGCTCCGAATACATTCCCAGGATCCGGTTTCCACATTTTCTGGTGAACATGGCTCCTGATCCTTTCACCAGATACAGTTTCTGGGTTTTCCAGCAGACCAGGCTCCGGATCTGTCCGTTCCATCCAGTTTGCAGTTTTTCCGGTGGACTAGGTTCCGGATCCGTCCCCCGGATATGGTTTCTGGGTTTTTTGGCAGACCGGGCTCCGGATCCATCTGCTGCATTCAGTTTGCAGTTTTTCCGGTGCACTAGGCTCTGGATCTGTCCCCCGGATCCGGTTTCTGGGTTTTCCAGTGGACTACGCTCCAAATACATCCCCAGGATCTGGTTTCCACATTTTCTGATGAGCACAGCTCTGGATCCATCCCCTGGATCTGGTTTCCAGATTTTCTGGCAGACCAGGCTCCGGATCCATCCGTTGCATTCAGTTTGCAGTTTTTCTGGTGGACTAGGGTCTGGATCCATCACCCGGATCTGGTTTCTGGGTTTTCTGGCAGCCCAGGCTAATGAATACATTCCCAGGATCTGGTTTTTATATTTTATGTTGAACACGGCTTCAGATCCATCCCGCAGATCTGGTTTCTGGGTTTTCCGGCAGACCGGGCTCCCGATCCATCCCCCGGATCCGATTTCCGGGTTTTCCAGAGCACCAGGCTCCGAATACATTCCCAGGATCTGGTTTACACATTTTCTGGTGAAAACGGCTCCGGATACATCCCCCGGATCCGGTTTCTGGTTTTTCCAGCAGACCGGGCTCCGGATCCATCTGCTGCATCTGGTTTGCATTTTTTTTCGGTAGACTGGGCTCAGGATCCATCCCCCAGATCTGGTTTCCGGGTTTTCCGGTGGACCGTGCTCCAAATACATCCCTAGGATCCTGTTTCTGTCGTTTCTGATTCTGGGGTAGGAGAGACTTTTGAGGTGTGAGCAGCAAAAAGCAAGCACCCCTGGAGGTTTCCTTGTAGCTCCTGAGCTGAGCACGATGGAGGCTTGGGAAAGGGGGTGTTTGGAGTCGCCTATGGCTGCTTCTTGCAGGGCACAGTCTCGTCTGTGAAGGGGATGAAATTTTAATTTTTTTTTAAATGTGGGCCTGAGGTCAGGTGGGTAATTCTATGGATGTGACTGCGCTGAAGAGAAAGGAGGTTTGGAAGAAAGCATGCCATTCTACTTGTGTGCCTTAAGGCAAAGTCTCCCAACTTAGTAGGTTGGTGCCTGGGTGTGTGCCTGGGAGCTTGCGTCCAGGGTTTTTTTGTTCTCCTTTTTTTGTGCAGCATGATGCTTGGAGGCTGCCATGGTCCCCAGAACCAAATGGAATAGTGGCAAAGCTCTGCGGTGGAAAGTTACGGCATTGGCATACCACTCCGAGGACCAGATTTTAGGCCTTGCTTCAATTGGAGTACTTGAAGAGTGTGCGAGGTAGGGGAAGTTGTGATGCCAAAATGTGGTTTTTTTGGTGTTTTTTGATTCTGGGGTAGCTGAGAATTTTGAGTCCCGAGCATCCAAAAGCCAGCATTCCTGGAGCCTTCCTTGTATATCCTCGGCTGTAAATGATGCTGGCTGGGGAAAAGGGGATGATGGCATCCTATGGCCTCTACACGGAGGGTGCAGGCCTGTCTGTGAAGAGGTTGAATTTTTTTTCTTTTTTATGTCAGGTCCTCTGGTCAGGTGGCTTATTATATGGATGTGACTGTGATGAAGAGGAAGGCAGTGTGGGAGATAGCTTGCTGACTCGGGGGGCCTCAGAGATGCCAGTTGTTGTCTGGGTGTGTTCCTGTGAGCTTGCATCCAGGATGTTTTGATTGTTTTTCACCACAGTGCATGGAGGCTCCCATGGTCTCCAGAACCAAACGGAGTAATGCGAAGGGTCCTGGATGGAAAGTTGAGGCCTTGGCATGCTCTCAGGAGCCAGGAGCAGTGGGAAGAGGACTGATCCAGGCACACATGTCCCCCCTTACTGGACTGGGAGCAGAGGCAAAAGCAGCAGCAGCAGCGGGGGAGCAAGCAGCTGGTCCCCCTAAGGTAAGTGGGGCAGAGGGACCGATGCAGCTGAGCCAGATCTGGAGGGGAAGCCCCCTTGGATCCCTCTTAACTGAGCTGGTAGGGAGCTGCACTCCCGAGCCGCGCAAACAGAGCGCGCAAATAAGCACGTTCTGTAAGAGCACGCTGGCCTTTGCATCAGCGTTCACACTGGCGGGCGAGCAGGAAGGGCCAGGAAGGAGACTCCTGCTAGTGTGGGACAAAGGCAGCAACTTCTCTCAGCCAGAAACAGGCAGCAACTCCTAAGATGGTGTTGACATGGAGTGCTACCAGGACCCCTGCCCGGGGGTCACAGCCTTCCCAGGGATTGTCTGAAGCCTCCACCCAGATGGAGACCCACAGGGGAGCTGGCGTCCCCCCACCACCTGGGCTGCGGGAGTTTCCCAGCAAGGTCTGGGGGGGCAGGGATTGGGAACCCCACACCTGTACTGCAGGTGCCTGCCTTAGGGCCCTGGAGGCACAGGTGAGGGAGCTCTGGGAGGAGTTTAGGAGGCTGAAGGGAATCAGGGAGGCAGAGCAAGAAATTGACAGCTATTTTCTTTCCCTGCAGGATTATGCACCAAAGGAAGAAGCACCCACTGCAAAGTGGCAGACGGTCACCTCCAAAACTAGGGTGGCTCGTAACACATCCTCCAGTCCAGCTGGAGAACAGGTATGAGGTCCTGGCAACTCTGGAGGAGAAGGAAGGAGAGGAGGAAACTGGAGAGGACGTAACTCCATGCTGTCCATATCCCGAGCAGGCCGAAGGAGATAAGCAGGCCAGGAGGAGAAAGCATCACGTGATCGTCATAGGCGACTCCATCCTGAGAGGTACACAGGGTCATCTGACTGCAGGACCCCTCGACACACAAGGTCTACTGCCTATCTGGAGCAAAGATTCAGGACATGAAGGGGATGATCCAAACCGTCATCCAGCCCATCGATTCCTACCCCATGGTCCTAGTCCATGTAAGTACTAAAGATGCGGCCAGGAGAAGCCCTTATCACCTGATGGCAGACTACCATGCTCTGGGATGCGTGCTAAAAGAGAGAGGTGCACAGGTGGTTTTTAATTCTATCCTACTAGTGAGTGGACGTGGAAGACGGCATGCAACGTGCATTGCGGAGACCAACTGGCGGCTTCGGGAATGGTGTCTCGAGGTGGGCTTTGGCTTCCTCAACCATGACCAGCACATCACGACAACAGACATGCTCAGATGGGTTGGGCTCCACCTTTCCCCTAAAGGTAAGCATGTGTTTTCTTCTAGGTTGGCGGACCTCCTCCGGTGGGCTTTAAAGTAGGCTTGTTGAGGGAAGGGGAAAATGAGGGTGGAGGAATCATCGGACTGGCAGACCGAGCAAAACCCACAAGTACAGCCTTGCCTAGAGAAACGAGCAAAACATATATGCAGGTAAGTGACAGGGGCCAGAGTACTGCTAAAAGTAGGGGGCCAGTACACACATCCACAGGGGGCATCTAATGCCTCTACACAAACACTCATAGTATGCGAAACAAGCAGCAGGCACTCACCCTCCTGCTAGCTAACACCAACCCAGAAGACGTAGGGATCATACAAACTTGGTGGGACTCGATGCATGATGGGGCGGTGGATATCAAGGGCTATAGGCTGTACAGGAGGGACAGGATAGGAAAGAAAGGTGGGGGCATGGCACTCTATATTAAGGAAGAATACCCATCCTCATCAATTAACAGGGAATCAGAGGAAGGACACTTTGAAGTGCTTTGGGTTAGAATACAAGGCAGTGGAGGGGAAAGAGACTTAACAGTGGGGGTCTACTACAGACCTCCTAACCAAAGGGAAGAGCTCAACCAGGAATTCTTAGGTCAGCTGACGGAGGTAGTGAAGTCAAAGGACATGGTAGTCATGGGGGAGCTGAACTTGCCAGACATCTGCTGGGAAGAGCAGTCAGCCAGGTCTGACCGCTCACGTAGGTTCTTAGCCAGATGCAGGACCTTCATCTAACGCAGGAGGTGCACAGCCCCACCAGGGGTGACGCCTTGTTGGACCTGGTGCTGGCCACGGGTGATGACCTGGTGAGGGGGCTGCGGGTGCTCTACCACCTGGGCGACAGTGATCATCGCCTTTTGGAATTCATCATCCAGTGCAAGGTGGAAAAGGCCTGCAGCAAGGCAGCAGCCTTCAGTGAGGGCAGACGTCAATGAATTAAGGAGACTAGTAGGGGAGTGGTGTCAAAGCTGGGGTGGAAAGTTGAAGCCTCGGCATGCTACGCGGAGGCCCAGATTGAAGCCTGTCCTTCAATCCGAGTTCTCATAGTGTGTGCGAGGAAGAGGAGGTCGTGGGGGATGAAATGGGGTTTTATTGTTGTTTCTGATTCTGTGGTAGGAGAGAATTTGAGGCCCAAGCAGCAGTTGTGCATGATGCTGGCTGGGGAAAGGGGGATATTTTCAGCCGTCTATGGCCAGTTAATGCAGGGCACAGTCGTGTCTGTGAAGGGGTTGAATTTTTTAATTTTTTTTTTTAAATGTGGGCCTGAGGTCTGGTGGGTAATTCTATGGCTGTGATTGCAGTGAAGAGAAGGTAGTTTGGGAGAAAGCATGCCATTCTCCTCCTTTTATGCCATAAGTGACAGTCTCCCTACTCTGCGGCCTCAGAGTCGCGAGATGGTGCCTGCGTGTGTGAATTTGAACTTGTGTCCAGGATTTTTTGGTTGTTTTTTTTTTTATCCCATGACACATGGAGGCTGCAATGGTTCCGAGAACCAGTGTGCCTGGGTGTGTGCATGTGAGCTCGCGTCCTGGATTTTCTTGTTGTTGTTTTTTTTCTCAATGACACATGGAGGCTGCCATGGTCCCCACAACCAAACCAAGAAGTGGCCGGGCTCCGGGCATAAAGTTAGGGGCCCGGCATGCTCCGCCAAGGATATTTAAGCCCTTGCTTCAATCGGAGTACTGGAAGTGTGTGTGAGGAAGGGGAAGTTGTGGGGGCTGAAATGGTTTTTTTTTGTCATTTATGGTTCTGGGGTACTGAGAGTTTTGAGGCCCGAGCAGCAAAAAGCCAGCATCCCTGGAGCCTTCCTTGTAGCTCGTGAGGTGTGTATGATGCTGGCTGGGGAAACGAGGATGTTCACAACCGCCGATGGACGGTTCTTGCAGGGCACTGGCCCCTCTGTGAATGGGTTGAATTTTTAATGATTTTTTTAAAAGTGGGGCTGAGGTGAGGTGGGTAGTTCTATGAATGAAACTGCGGTGAAGAGAAATAACGTTTGGTAGAAAGCATGCCATTCTCCTACTTGTGTGCCATGAGGGGCAGTCTTCTGACTCTGCATCCTCAGCGGCACATGGTGGTGCCTGGGTATGTGCTTGTGAGCTTGTGTCCTGGAATTTGTTGTTGTTTTTTTTTTTCCCCATGACACATGGAGGCTGCCACAGTCCCCAGAACCAAATGGACTAGTGGCTACACTCTGGGGCTGGAAGTTAGGGCCTCAGCATGCATCGCCAGGACCAGATTTAAGCCCTTGATTCAATTGGAGAACTTGAAGTGCATGTGAGGAAGGGGAAGTTGTGGTGGCTAAAAAGTTTTTTTTGGGTCATTTCTGATATTGTGGTATCTGAGAGTTTTTAGGCCTGAGCACCCAAAAGTCAGCTGCCCTGCAGCCTTCCTTGTATCTCCTGGCCTGTAAATCATAATAGGTGGGGAAAGGGGGATGTTAGCATCCGCCTATGGCGTCTACATGGAGCGTGCAGGCCTGTTGAATTTTTTTTTATGTCAGTACCTCAGGTCAGGTGGCTTATTATATGGATGTGACTGTGGTGAAGAGGAAGACGATGTCGGAGATAGCTTGCTATCCTCCCACTTGTGTGCCACAAGGGTCGGTGTCCTGAATCTGAGGCCTCAGGGGTGCCAGTTGTTGCCAGGGTTTGTTCCTGTGAGCTTGCATCCAGGATGTTTTGATTGTTTTGCACCACAGCGCTTGCAGGGTCCCATGGTCTCCAGAATGAAACAGCATGATGCGAAGGGTCTTTCATGGAAAGTTGAGGCCTCGGCATGTTCTCAGGAGCCAGGAGCAGCAGGAGAGGACATATCCAGGCAGACATGTGTCCAGCAAGCATGTGTGCCCCCTTACTGGACCCGAAGCAGAGGCGAACGCAACAGCAGCTGGGGTGCAAGAAGTTGGTCCCTGTAAGATAAGTGGGGCAGAAGGACTGACGCAGTGCAGCCAGTTCTGGAAGTGAAGCCCCCCGGATGCCTCTTAACTGAGCCGGTAAGGAGCTGCGCTCATTGGTCATGCGAACAGAGCGCGCAAATAGGTGCATTTTGTAAAAGCGCGCCGGCCTTTGCGTCAGTGTTCACGTGGGGGGGGGTGAGCAGGAAGGGCCAGGAAGGAGACTCCTGCTAGTGTGGGGCAAAGGCACCATACTCAGCCAGAAACAGGCAGCAACTCCTAAGATAGTGTTGACAAGGAGTGCTGCCAGGGCCCCTGCGCGGGGGGCACAGCCTTCCTGGGCCTTGTCTGAAGCCTCTACCCAGACGGCAGGAGCTGGAGTGCCCCGAACCCCTGGGGTGTGGGTGTTGCCCAGCATCGCCTGGGGGGGCAGGGATTGGGAACCCCCACACCTGTCCTGCAGGTGCCTGTCTTAGGGACCTGGAGGCAAAGGTGAGGGAGCTCCAGAAGGAGGTTAGCAGGCTGAGGGGAATCAGGGATGCAGAGCAAGAAATTGACAGCCATTTTCTTTCCCTGCAGGGTTATGCATCCAAGGAAGAAGCACCCACTGCAGAGTGGCAGATGGTCACCTCCAAAACCAGGGCTGCTCATTACAGAGCAGTACCAGTTCCTCCAGTCCAGCTAGAGAAGAGGTACAAGGCCCTGGCAACTCTGGAGGAGAAGGAAGGAGGGGAGGAAACTGGAGAGGAGGCAACTCCATGCTCTCCATATCCTGAGCACGCCGAAGAAGATAAGCAGGCCAGGAGGAGAAAGTGACACATGATCTTCATAGGCGACTCCATCCTGAGAGGTACAGAGGGTCAACTGACTCCAGGACCCCTCAACACGTGAGGTCTACTGCCTACCTGGGACAAAGATTCAGGATGTGAAGGGGATGATCCGAACCATCATCCAGCCCACCGATTCCTACCCCATGGTCCTAGTGCATGTGGCTACTAAAGATGCGGCCAGAAGAAGCCCTGATCAACTGATGGCGGACTACCATGCTCTGGGATGCGTGCTAAAAGAGGTGGTTTTCTCTTGTATCCTACCAGTGAGTGGACTTGGAAGACGGCATGCAACGTGCATCACGGAGACCAGCTGGCGGCTTCGGGAATGGTGTCTCGAGGCAGGCTTTGGCTTCCTCAACCATGACCGGCACATCACAACAAGCGACATCCTCGGAGGGGATGTGCTCCACCTTTCCCCTAAAAGTAAGCATGTGTTTTCTTCTAGGTTGGCGGACCTCCTCCGGCGGGCTTTAAACAAGGCTTGTTGGGGGAAGGGGAAGACGAGGGTGGAGGAACCATCGGACTGCCAGACCAGGGAACACCCACAGGTACAGCCCAGCCTAGACCAACAAATGAAACCTATACGCTGGTAAGTGACAGGGGCCAGAGTAATGCTGAAAGTAGGGGGCAGTACACACATCCACAGGAGGCCTCAAATGCCTCTACACAAATGCTCGTAGTATGGCAAACAACCAGCAGGAACTCACCCTCCTGTTAGATGACACCAACCTGGACATAGTGGGCATCACTGAAACGTGATCAATGCCTGCTGGAATTCACCATGCAGTGCAAGGTGGCAAAGGCCTGAAACAAGGCAGCAGGCCTAGATTTCAGGAGGGTGGACCGTAGTGAACATGGTGGAACTCGACACATGACTGGGCGGTGGATGTCAAGGGCTACAGGCTGTACAGGAGGGACAGGATAGGAAGGAAAGGTGGGGTCATGGCACTCTATATTAAGGAGGACTACCCATCCTCGTCAATTAATAGGGAATCAGAGGAAGGGCACTCTGAAGTGCTTTGGGTTAGAATACAAGGCAGTGGAGGGGAAAGAGACTTAACAGTGGGGGTCTACTACAGACCACCTAACCAAAGGGAAGAGCTCAACCAGGAATTCTTAGGTCAGCTGACGGAGGTAGTGAAGTCAAAGGACATGGTAGTCATGGGGGACCTAAACTTGCCAGACATCTGCTGGGAAGAGCAGTCAGCCAGGTCTGACCGCTCACATAGGTTCTTAGCAGGATCTCCATCTAACCCAGGAGCTGCATAGCCCGACAAGGGGTGACCCCTTGTTGGACCTGGTGCTGACCACAGGAGGCGATCTGCTGAGGGGGCTCCCTGTGCTCGACCACCTGAGCGACAGTGATCAATGCCTGCTGGAATTCACCATGCAGCGTAAGGTGGCAAAGGCCTGAAGCAAGGCAGCAGCCCTAGATTTCAGGAGGGCGGACCTCAGTGAACTAAGGAGAATAACTGGGGAAGCACTGAGATCCCAGAGGGCAGGAGAACCTGATGTCCAATTAGAGTGGTCGCTCCTTAAGGAGACGATCCTCCAAGCCCAAAGGGAGGTAATCCCAACATGGATCAAAGGGAGCAGGAGGGCACGAAAGCCCCCATGGTTCAACAAAGGCCAGCGGGAATGTCTCCTAGCTAAAAGGGAGGTGTACATTGAATGGAAAGGAGGGGCCATTACCAGGGATGACTATACTGCAGTTGCTCGGGGATGTAGGGGAGCAGTCAAGAAGGCCATGGCAGAGCTGGAACTGGGACTAGCTTCCTGGATTAAGGACAAGAACTCCTTTTTTAAATACATAGGTGGTAAAAAGAAGGTTCCGGGGAAAGTGGGGCCCCTACAGGACACATTAGAAAATTTGGTCGTCACGCCAGACGACAAAGCCAACATATTTAATGATTTCTTTGCCTCCATTTTCCTAAGCAGGAACCGGAACAGTCACTCCCACTTGGGCCCCCTTGGGCCCCAAGAGAGGCGTGCCTAGGCCAACAGTTAGTGAGGAACTAGTTAGGAAACTTCTGGAGGGACTGGATGTATTGAAGTCAGCTGGTCCGGACGATCTCCACCCTAGAGTGCTGGGGGAATTGGCTGAGGTCATTGCAGGACCCCTGGCACAGCTTTACGAGCACTTGTGGTGCTCTGGTGTGGTGCTGGAGGAATGGAAGAGGGCCAATGTGGTGCCCATCTTCAAAAAGGGGAAGAAGGAGCACCCAGGAAAGTATAATTGGGTCGCCAACTGGCTGGATGAATGCACCCAGAGAGTGGTAGTGGATGGGTCATTTTTGACCGGGAGGGATGTGGGCAGTGGGGTTCCACAGGGCTCAGTCCTCAGGCCCGTGCTGTTCATCTTCATCAGTGACTTGGACGAGGGGGTAAAAAGCACCCTGTTCAAATTTGCTGGTGACACTAAGATGTGGGGGGATGTGGGCACACTAGAAGGGAGCAATAGGCTGCAATCGGACCTAGGCAGGTTGCAAGGGTGTGCGGATGAGAATAGGATGGGATTCAACACCGACAAGTGCAAAGTGATGCACCTGGGAAAGAACAACTGGCACCATATCTACAGGTTGGGGAACTCCAGTCTCGTTAGTGCAGAAGCAGAAAAGGATCTTGGAGTCATGACTGAGTCCATGATGAACATGGGTTGGCAGCGTGGGGATGCAGTCAGGAAGGCTAACCATACCTTGTCATGCATACATACATGCATCTTGAGCAGGTCCAAAGAGGTGATCCTCCCCCTCTCTGCAGCACTGGTCAGGCCACAGCTGGAGTACTGCATCCCGTTCTGGGCGCCACACTGCAAGAGGGATGTCGACAGCATGGAGAGGGTCCAGAGGAGGGTGACTCGCATGACCAGGGGGCATGGGGAGTTTGGAGGGCCAAACAGCAAAAAGCCAGCAGCTGTGGAGCCTTATTTGTAGCTCCTGAGTTGTGCATGATGCTGGCTGGGGAAAGGGGTATGTTCGTGGCCACCTATGGCTGCGTCTTGCAGGACAGAGGCCCCTCTGTGAATGGGTTGAATTTTTCATTACTTTTTGAAATGTGGGCCTGATTTCAGAGGGGTAATTCTATGGATGTGACTGCGGTGAAGAGAAAGGATGCTTTGGAGAAAGCATGCCATTCTCCTACTTGGGTGCCATAAGGGACAGTCTCCCTACTCTGCCACCTCAGAGTCGCAAGGTGATGCCTGGCTGTCTGCCTTTGAGCTTGTTTCCTGTATTTTTTTGTGGTTGTATTTTTTGCACCATGACACATGGAGGCTGCCACGGTCCACAGAACCAAACATAGTGGTGGCTAAGCTCCGGGGCTGAAAGTTAGGGAATTGGTATGCCTCGCCCAGGACCAAATTTAAGCCCTTGCTTCAGTCGGAGTTCTTGAAGTGTGTGTGAGGAAGGGGAGGTTGTGGGAGATGAAATGGGTATTTTTTTGTCGTTCCTGATTCTGGGGTATATGAGAGTTTTGAGGTCTGAGCAGCAATACGCCAGCTGCCCTGGAGCCTTCCTTGTAGCTCCTGAGCAGTGTACGATGCTGGCTGGGGAAAGGGGCAAATTTGGAGCTCCTTACGGTCGCTTATAGCAGAGCACAGGCCCCTGTGTGAATGGGTTTAATTTTTTTTTTTTTATGTGGGCCTGAGGTCAGGTTGGTAATTCTATGGATTTCACTGCGGTGAAGAAAAAGGTAATGTAGGAGAAAGCATGACATTCTTCTACTTGTGTGCTCTAAGGGACAGTCTCCCTACTCTGCGGCCTCAGAGTTGGAAGTTCATGCCTGGGTGTGTGCCTTTCAGCTTGCTTCCTGGATTTTTTTCTTTTTTTTTTTTTTCACCATGACATATGGAGGCCGCCATGGTCCCCAGCACCAAACGGACTAGTGCCTAGGCTCCAGAGCTGAAAGTTACGGTCCCGGCATGCCTCGTCAAGGACCAGATTTAAGGACTTGCTTCAATCGGAGTACTCAAAATGTTGGTGAGGAAGGGGAGGTAGTGGGGTCTGAAATGGTTTTTTTTTTGTCATTCCTGATTCTGGGGTATCTGAGAGTCTTGAGGCCCAAGCAAGAAAAAACCAGCATCCCTGGAGCCTTCCTTGTAGCTCCTGAGCTGTGCATGATGCAGTCTGGGGTAAGGGGGATGTTTGGAGCTGCCTATGGCCGCTTCTTGCACGGCAGAGTCCCGTCTGTGAAGGGGTTGTATTTTTTAATTTTTTTTTAAATGTGGGCCCGAGGTCAGGTGATTAATTCTATGGATGTGGCTGCAGTGAACAGACAGGTAGTGTGGGAGATAGCATGCCATTCTCCTACTTGTGTGCCATAATTAACAGTATCCCTACTTCGTTGCCTCAGAGTCTCAAGTTGGTGCCTGGGTGTGTGCCTTGCATCCACGGTTTTGTTGTTGTTGGGTTTTTTGCACCATTAGACACAGAGGCTGCCATTGTCCCCAGAAACAAATGGACTAGTGTCCGGACTCCGGGGAGAAAGTTAGGGCCGCGGCATGCCTCGCCAAGGACCACATCTAAGCCCTTGCTTCAATCAGAGTACTCAAAGTGTGTGTGAGGAACGGGAAGATGTGTTGACTGAAATGGGTTTTTTTTGTCATTTCTGATTCTGGGGTTTCTGAGAGTTCAGATGCCTGAGCAGGGAAAAGCCCTGGAGCCCGTCTTGTAGGTCCTGAGTTGCCCATATTGCAGGCTGAGGAAAGGGGGATGTTTGGAGCTGCCTATTGCTGGTTATTGCACAGTTCCCCATGTGAATGGGTTGAATTTTTAATTATTTTTTTAAATGTGGGCCTGATCTCAGATGGGTAATTCTTCATGGTTGTGACTGTGGTGAAGAGAAAGGTAGTGTGGGAGAAAGCATGCCATTCTCCTACTTGTGGGCCGTAAGGTACAGTCTCCAGACTCTACCGCCTAAAAAATGCATGTTTGTGCCTGGGTGTGTGCCTGGGAGTTTGCTTCCAGGATTTTTTGATTGTTGTTTCCCCAGAACCAAACAAAGTAGTGGCTAGGCTCTGGGGCAGCAAGTTAGGGCCACGGCATGCCTAGCGGGGACCAGATTTAAACCCTTCCTTCAATTGGAGTACTCAAAGTGTGTGTTTGGAAGGGGAAGTTCTTGGGGCCAAAATGGGGTTTTTTGGTCATTTTGGTTTCTGTGGTATCTGAGACTTTTGAGGCCCAAGTAGCCTTCCTTGTAGCTCATGAGCTGTCTATAATGCTAGCTTTGGAAAGGGGGATGTTGGCAGCCACCTATGGCCACTTTTTGTAGGGCACTGGCCCGTCAGTGAAGGGGTTCAATTTTTTTTTTTCAAGTGGGCCTTAGGTTAGGTGGGTGATACTATGGATGTGACTGGTGAAGAGGATGGTAGTGTGGGAGAAAACATGTCATTCTCATACTTGTTTGCCCTAAGGGATGGTGTTGTGGCTACGTGGCCTAAGAGGTACATGTTGTTGTCTGCCTGAGTACCTGTAAGCTTGAGTCCAGGATGTTGGTTTTTTGTTTTGCACCATGACACATGGAGGCAGCCATGATCTCCAGAACCAAACTGAGTAGTGGAAAGGGCAGATAGTAGATGCCCAAGCTTCAACTGGAATACTGAAAGTGTTTGAGGAATGGAAAGTATTGGGGTCCAAAATGGGTTTTTTCCATCGTTTTTGATTCAGCGGCACCTGAGAAAGTTGAAGCCTGAGCAGCAAAAAGCCAGCAGCCCTGGTGCTTTCCCTGTATGTCCTGGGCTGTGCATATTGCTTGCTGTGGAAAGGGGGTTGTTGCTGGCTGTCTATGGCCCCTTCTTGCAGGACACAGGCTTGCCTGTGAAGGTGTTGAATTATTTTATTTTTTTATGTGGTCGTCAGATCAAATGTGTAATTCTATGGATGTGACTGGTGAGTAAGAAGGCATTGTGGGAGAAAGCATGCCATTCGCCTATTTGTGTTGCATTGTTGCCAGTGTCATGACTCTGGGGCCTCAGAGGTACAAGTTCATTTCTGGGCGAGTGCCTGTGAGCTTGCTTCCAGTATTTTTTTTTTTTTTTTGCACCACTGTTGCCCTGAGGGCTCAGGCGATTGCTCAGTATCTCTATATTGGGCTGTTAGACAGGAGGGTGTGGGTGTGTAACCCCAAAAGTTCCACACCGATCACTAATTCCTATATCATGCACACAATGCCATATATATACGCGCACGCACTCTCAAACGAGGAACTCCGATATACACTCGTTCAAAATAACGAGTCTGGCTTCACACACACTACTCACACCAAAATTTAAACAGAATCAGTTACCAGTTCCCAACACCTGCACATTCAATACACTTATGTGAATTACTAATTCATATACCACACACACATGCACCGTATTCATATCTATATCTATATCTATATATTCACTAATTTACACACATACCACCCACCTACACATAAAGAGAAGTGCATTCCTAAGTTCGGTGTTGTGATATGTATGTATGTATGTGCTTGGTGTACTTGGGATACCTGGCATAAAGTTAAGGTAGGAAAGTAGAATTCTAGGGGATTAAAGTTACCAGGACTGGGATTAGAACAGGTAGATTACAGGGGCCTGGCCTGAAGAACTGAGGCTGGGGGGTTAACTTTAGGTTAATTGATCTTAATTGATGGAAAGACAACACCCAAAACCTGCAGAACAGGGAAGCATGCCTGTACAGAGCCTGGGACTGGAGCCAGAGCTGCAGGGGAGCTGAAAAGGTAGATGGGGAGAGGAGGGACTAAAGGAAAGTGTGGGTGTTAAAGAGGGGCTCTGGGTGTGGGGACCCAGAGCATGGCTCTGGGGCAGCTAGAGAAGTTGCAGAGAGCAGCAGTAGGTGCTGGAAGCTGGAGAGAACTGCAGGACAGCTAATAGGAGCTGGGAAGCTGCAGGAGGTGGGGGGAAGCCTGAAAACAGAGAGAGCAGCAGAAAATCACAGGAAAAGCAGCAAGGATAGCAAGAAAGGAAGGGGAGGATGAGAGGTGGCAGAAAAGGGGAGATGGAAATGGGAGGGGATGGGGAAAGTAGCAGAGAGTGTGGGAAGTGGAGAGAGAGACAGAGAGAGGGAGAGAATGAGGCTGGAATTTACAATAGGGAAGGGATTGGGATTCAGGAAAACGTGACCCGCCTCTGGGTTGCAAATGACAGTGGCTTTAGTAAACGGGGAGATGGTGACACAATACTAAATTGGTTCCCTTGCACCTGTTGGTGTCACTGGGCATAACCCTGGGTAACTCAGAGGGATGGAAGACCACGAGTGTCAAGGAAGTCCTTCTGCTCCAGGCTCAGAAGAGCCAAACCCCCCCTTGCCCAACCTTTGTAACCCTTTCTTTGGTGCCTGCAATCTCCTGTCCTTCTGGAAAGCAGGCGAGCTAAAACTGTTATCTGTGGAATGCAAGGGCACCGCTCGGAGAGAGAAAGGAGGAGGGAAAGGGGAGAAAGAGGGGGGCCAGCTGCTGGAAAATCACTGATAGTGAAACTGACTGGGGTATAAAGATCCCGCTGTTGCAGGGTTAGGTGCGCAGGATTTGAGACCATACAGTCTCCCTGTGCCTTTTACTTGAGCGCAAATAAACTCTGTCTGCTTCTCCCCCAGTGTGTTTATTTGGCGCGACGCACACCGGGCAATGAACCCAATTGTTGCCTCCCTCGGGCACCTTGTGCCGGCAACACACCCACACCCACATGCACACAATGGCAGCAGAGGTTAAAAAGGCTTGGTGCAGGGGCTGAAGTCCACTGAAGTCCAGAAAGAGAGAGAGAGTCCAAATTGTAGGGGGAGGTGTGCAGCTAATATCTACCTATCCAGGCTGGTGAGGGGTTGTTGTCCAGTAGATGTTGTCCAGAGGGTGTCGCCGGAAGCTCCTCTGGGGTGGATAGGTGATGTGAATCTGGTCTGGTCCAGATGGAAATGCTGTTCCCACTGGGTTTGTCTTCACTGCCCCTCTATATAGGGGCAGATCTTGTGTGACCCAAGTGACAGGAGGCATACCCAGGCAAGGGTACCCCTGGCGTACTGAGCATGTGTGCTCCATGAAGGGATGTGCAGTTTCAGGTGTCTGTAATGGTGAGAGTTGCAGTTTTGCATGGTCTTTAGCTTTTCAACTGCTGGTCTTCTTTGTGTTCCTCGGTAAGGTCCATAGTTCCTGGATGGGGCCAGAAAGGGCTTTTTTTGGTCATTAAGACTCTTGGGGCAGCTGAGACTATTGAAGCCCGAGCAGCAAGAAGCCAGCAGCCCTGGAGCCTTCCTTGTATCTCCTCGGCTGTGCATGATGCTGGCGGAGGGAAGAAGGATGTTGGCGTCTGCCTATGGCCACCTTTTGCTGGTCACAGGCCCGTCTGTGTAGCGGTTGAATTTTGCAATTTTTTTTTTAATATGTGGGCCTGACATCAGTTGGGTAATTCTATGGATATGACTGTGGTGAAGGGAATGGTAGTATGGGAGAAAGCATGCCATTCTCCTACTTGTGTGCCAAAAGGGACAGTCCCCTGATTCTGCAGCCTCACAGGTGCACATAGGTGCATGGTTGTGTGCGTTTGAGCTTGCATCATGGATTTTCTTGTTGTTGAGTTTTTTTTACCACGACACATGGAGGCCTCCATGGTCCCCAGAACCAAGTGGACTACTGGCTAGTCTCCGGGGCTGAAAGTTAGGGCCCAGGCATGCCTCGCCAAGGACCAGATTTAAGCCCTTGATTCAATCGGAGAACTCGAAGTGTGTGTGAGAAAGGAAACTTATGGGGTCTGAAATGGGTTGTTTTTTTTTCTCTTTTCTGATTCTGGGGTATGTGATATTTTGAGGCCAGTGAAGCAAAAAGCCAGCAGCCATGGAGCCTTCCTTGTAGCTCCTGTGGTGTGCATGTTGCAGAATGGAGAAAGGGGGATGTTTGGAGCCTCTTATGCCTGCTGCTTGCAGGGCACAGTGACTCTGGTGAAGATAAAGGTAGTGTGGGAGAAAGCATTCCACTCTCCTTTTTGAGTGCCATAGGGGACAGTACACTGACTCTGTGGCCTTAGACGTGCACGTTGGTTTCTGGGTGTGTGCCTGTCAGCTTGCATCCAGTATTTTTTTTTTTTTGCACCACTTTGCCCCTGGGGGGGGGGTCAGGCCAGTGCTCAGGATCTTAATATTGCGCTCTTAGAGAGGAGGATGTGCACTTGCACACAAAGATCAATTAAGCACACCTGCACTGGTTGCATACACCTCTATTATGCATTCACACTCACACTACTAGCGCAGGCACATACACTATACACTGCAAAAAATACACACTGATCACTAATTCCTGTATCATGCCACAATGCCATATATATATACGCACACACACTCTCAAACGAGCAACTCCGATACACACTCATTCAAAATAACTAGTCTGGTTTCACACACACTACTCACACCAAATTTAGACAGACTCAGTTACCAGTTACCAACACCTGCACATTGAATACTTTTATGTAGATTACTAATTCATATATCACACACAAGCACAGTATTTATATCTATTTGTATATATGTGCATTCACTCATTTACACACATACCACCTTTCTGCACATATACACAAGTGCGTTCCTAAGTTTGGTGTTGTGATATGTATGTATGTATGTGCTTTGTTTCCTTTGGAGACCTGGCCAAAGGTGAAGGTAAGAAAGTAGAATTGTAGAAGGTTGAAGTTACCAGGACCGGGATTAGAACGGGTAGACTACAAGGGCCTGGGCTGAAGAACTCAGGCTGGGGGGTTAACTTTAAGTTAGTTGACCTTAATTGATTAGAAGACAACACCCAAAACCTGCAGAACAGGGAAGCATGCCGGCACAGAGTCTGGGACTGAAGCCAGAGCTATGGGGGAGCTGAAAAGGTAGATAGGGAGAGGAGGGAAAAATGGGACTAAAGGAAAGTGTGGGTGTTAATGAGGGGCTCTGGATGTGGAGATCCTGATGACTCCAGGTCAGCTAGAGAAGTTGCAGAGAGCAGCAGTAGGTGCTGGAGCTGGAGAGAACTGCAGGATGGCTAAGAGGAGCTGGAAAGCTGCAGAAGGGAGGGGGAAGCCTGAAAACAGAGCAGCAGAAAATCACAGGAAAACAGGAGGGACAGAAGGAAAGGAAGGGGAGGCTAAGAGGTGGCCGAAAAGGGGAGATGGAATTGGCAGGAGATGGGGAAAGTAGCAGAGAGGGTGGGAAGTGGGACAGAGAGACAGAGAGAGGTAGAGAATGAGGCTGGAATTTGAGATAGGGGAGGGACTGGGATTCAGAAAACATGACCCGTCTTGGAGTTGCAAATGATAGTGGTTTTATGGAACAGGGGAATGGTGACACAGTGTCAAATTGGTTCCCTTGCATCCACACACACAATGGCAGCATGGGTTAAAGAGGCTTGGTGCAGGGGCTGAAGTCCACTGAAGTCCGGGAGGAGAGAGTCCAAATTGTAGGGGGAGGTGTGCAGCTAAAATCTGCCTATCCAGGCTCATCCAGTAGATATTCATATTTTCATAGTTTTCAAACGTCTCCAGCAAGATGTTCATCTAACCTCCTCTGAAACACCCCCAGGGCTGGGGCCTGTACTTCTCTTGTACACTTCTCTTGGAAGTTGGTTCCAGATCCTAGCCGCCCTGACCGTGAATTAGCGCCTCCTGATATCTAGCCTAAACCTACCCTCTGCCAGCTTCTGACCATTATTCCTGGTCACTCCTCGTGGTGCACTGGGGAATAGTGACTCCCCCAATAATGTCCAGAGGTTGTTGCCAGAAACGCCTCTGGGGTGGATAGGTGACTTGAAGCTGGTCTTGTCCGGATGGAAATTGCATTCCCCATGGTTTTGTCTTCACTGCCCCTCTATATAGGGGCGAATCTTGTGTGACCCTAGTGACAGGAGGCACACCCAGGCTAGGGTTAGCCCCTGGTGTACTGAGCATGTGTTCTCCATGCAGGGATGTGCAGTTTCCAGTGTCTGTAATGCTAAGAGTGGCTGGTTTTGCGCTGTCTTTAGTTTTTCAACTGCTGGTCTTTTTTGTGTTCCTGGGTGAGTTCCATTGTTCCTGGATGGGGCAATAATGGGGTTTTTTGGTCACTTTGATTCTGGGCCCAGATTTAAGCTCTTACTTAAATCAGAGAATTGGAAATGTGTATGAGGAAGAGGTAGTTGGGGGGCCAAAATGTGGTTTTTTGGTCGTTTTTCATTCTGTGACAGCTGAGGCTGTTGATGCCCAAGTAGCAAAAAAAGGCAGGAGCCCTGGAGACTTACTGGTAGCTCCTGAGCTGAGCATGATGCAGGCTGGGGAAAGGGGGATGTTCCCAAACACCTATGGCTGGTTCTTGCAGGACACAGGCCCCTCTGTGAATGGGTTGAATTTTTAATAGGTAATTCTATGGATGTGACTGCGGTGAAGAGACAGGTAGGGTGGGAGAAAGCATGCCGTTCTCCTACTTCTGTGCCATAAGGTACAGTCTCCTGACTATGCGGCTTCAGAGGCGCAAATTGGTGCCTGGGTGTGTGTGGCTGTGAGCTTCTGTTCAGGATTCTTTTGTTGTTATTTTTTTTTGCACCACAACACATGATGCAGGCTGGGGAAAGGCGGACGTTTGAGCAGCCTCTGGCTGCTTCCTGCAGGGCACAGTCCCATCTGTGAAGGGGTTGGATTTTTAAATTTTTTTTTAAATGTGGGCCAGAGGTCAGGAGGGTAATTCTATGGATGTGACTGCAGTGACGAGAAAGGAGGTTTGGTAGAAAGCATGCCATTCTCCTCCCTGTGTGCAGTAAGGGAAAGTTCCCCAATTCTGCAGCCTCAGAAGCGCAAGTTGGTGCCTGGGTGTGTGCCTGTGAGCTTGCGTCCTGGATTTTGTTATTGTTGTTGTTTTTGCACCATGACACATGGATGCCTTCACGGTCCACAGAACCAAAATAGTGCCCAGGCTCCGGGGCAGAAAGTTAGAGCCTCGGCGTGCCTCACCAAGGACCATATTTAAGCGCTTTCTTCAGTTGGAGAACTGGAAGTGCATGTGAAGAATTGGAGGTTGTGGGGGCTGAAATGAGGCTTTTTGTCATTTCTGATATTGTGGTATCTGAGAGTTTTGAGGCCCGAGCAGCAAAAAGTCAGCAGCCCTGGTGGCTTCCTTGTATCTCCTGGCCTGTAAATAATACCAGCTGGGGAAAGTGGGATGTTAGCATCCGCCTATGGCCTCTACATGAAGCGTGCAGGTCTGTCTGTGAAGAGGTTGAATTTTTTTTTTTTTTTATGTCAATACCTTGGGTCATGTGGCTTACTGTATGGATGTGACTGTGGTGAAGAGGAAGGCAATGTGGGAGACAGCTTGCTATCCTCCCACTTGTGTGCCACAAGGGTCGGTGTCCTGAATCTGGGGCCTCAGGGGTGCCAGTTGTTGTCTGGGTTTGTTCCTGTGAGCTTGCATCCAGGATGTTTTGATTGTTTTGCACCACAGCGCATGGTCTCTAGAACGAAACAGCGTAATGCGAAGGGTCTTTCATGGAAATCTGAGGCCTTGGCATGTTCTCGGGAGCCAGGAGCAGCAGGAGAGGACATATCCAGGCAGACATGTGTCCAGCACGCATGTGTGCCCTCTTACCAGACCCAAAATAGAGGCGAACGCAACAGCAGCTGGGGTGCAAGCAGCTGGTCCCCCTAAGGTAAGCAAGGCAGAGGGAACAATGCAGCAGAGCTGGATCTGGAAGGGAAGCCCCCCGGATGCCTCTTAACTGAGCTGGTAAGGAGCTGCACTTTCAAGCCAAGCAAACAGAGCGCGCAAATAGGAGCATTCTGTAAGAGCGCACCAGCCTTCATGTCAGCATTCACACCGGTGGATGAGCAGGAAGGGCCAGGAAGGAGATTCCTGCTAGCGTGGGGCAAAGGCACCGCACTCAGCCAGAAACAGGCAGCAACTCCCAAGATGGTGTCGACACCCAGATGAAGCCACGGCAGGAGCTGGAGTTCCCCCCACCCCCTGGGCTGTGGGAGTTACCCAGCATTGCCTGGGGGGGCAGGGATTGGGAACCCCCACACCTGTCCTGCAGGTGCCTGCCTTAGGGCCCTGGAGGCATGGGTGAGGGAGCTCCAGGAGGAGGTTAGCAGGCTGAGGGGAATCAGGGATGCAGAGCAAGAAATTGACAGCCATTTTCTTTCCCTGCAGAGTTATGCATCCAAGGAAGAAGCACCCACTGCAGAGTGGCAGATGGTCACCTCCAAAACCAGGGCTGCTCATTACAGAGCAGTACCAGTTCCTCCAGTCCGGCATAGAGAAGAGGTACAAGGCCCTGGCAACTCTGGAGGAGAAGGAAGGAGAGGAGGCAACTCCACGCTGTCCATATCCCGAGCAGGCCGAAGGAGATAAGCAGGCCAGGAGGAGAAAGCGTCACGTGATTGGCATAGGCAACTCCATCCTGAGAGGTACAGAGGGTCATCTGTCTCCAGGACCCCTTGACACGCGAGGTCTACTGTCTACCTGGAGCAAAGATTCAGGACATGAAGGGGATGATCCGAACCATCATCCAGCCCACCGATTCCTACCCCATGGTCCTAGTCCACATGGCTACTAAAGATGCGGGCAGGAGAACCCCTGATTGCCTGATAGCGGACTACCATGCTCTGGGGTGCGTGCTAAAAAAGAGAGGCGCACAGGTGGTTTTCTCTTGTATCCTACCAGTGAGTGGATGTGGAAGACGGCGTGCGACGTGCATCACGGAGACCAACTGGCGGCTTCAGGAATGGTGTCTTGAGGTGGGCTTTGGCTTCCTCAACCATGACCGGCACATCACAACAAGCGACATCCTCGGATGGGATGAGCTCCACCTTTCCCCTAAAGGTAAGCATGTGTTTTCTTCTAGGTTGGCGGACCTCCTCCGGCGGGCTTTAAACAAGGCTTGTTGGGGGAAGGGGAAGACGAGGGTGGAGGAACCATCGGACTGCCAGACCAGGGAACACCCACAGGTACAGCCCGGCCTAGACCAGCAAATGAAACCTATACGCTGGTAAGTGACAGGGGCCAGAGTAATGCTGAAAGTAGGAGGCCAGTACACACATCTACAGGAGGCCTCAAATGCGTCTACACGAATGCTCGTAGTATGGGAAACAACCAGCAGGAACTCACCCTCCTGTTAGATGACACCAACCCAGACATAGCAGGGATCAGTGAAATGGGTGGGTCTCGACACATGACTGGGCGGTGGATGTCAAGGGCTATAGGCTGTACAGGAGTGCCAGGATTGGAAGGAAAGGTCAGGGCGTGGCACTCTATATTAAGGAGGACTACCCATCCTTGTCAATTAACAAAGAATCAGAGGAAGGGCACTCTGAAGTGCTTTGGGTTAGACTACAAGGCAGTGGAGGGGAAAGAGACTTAACAGTGGAGGTCTACTACAGACCTCCCAACCAAGGGGAAGAGCTCGACCAGGAATTCTTAAGTCAGCTGACGGAGGTAGTGAAGTCAAAGGATGAGGTAGTCATGAAGGACCTGAACTTCCCAGATATCTGCTGGGAAGAGCAGTTAGCCAAGTCTGACCGCTCATGTACGTTCTCAGCCAGATGCAGGACCTCCATCTAAGCCAGGAGGTGCACAGCCCCACCAGGGGTGATGCCTTGTTGGACGTGGTGCTGGCCACGGGAGAGGACCTGGTGAGGGACATGCGGGTGCTCGACCACCTGGGCAACAGTGATCATCATCTGGTGCAATTCACCATCCAGCGCAAAGTGGCAAAGGGCTGCAGCAAGATTTCAGGAGGGTGGACGTCAATGAACTAAGGAGAATAGTCAGGGAAGCAGTGAGGTCCCGGGGGGGGGGAGCTTGGTGTCCAAGGAAAGTGGTCGTTCTTTAAGGAGACGTTCCTCCAAGCCCAAAGGGAGGTAATCCCAACATGGATCAAAGGGAGCAGGAGGGCATGCAAGCCCCCATGGCTCACCAAAAGCATCCAGGAATGTCTTCTAGCTAAAAGGAGTACACCCAATGGAAAGCAGGGGCCATTACCAGGGATGGCTATACTGCAGTTGCTCGGGGATGTAGGGGAGCAGTCAGGAAGGCCAAGGCTGAGCTGGAATTGGGACTAGCTTCCTGGATTAAGGGCAAGAAGTCCTTTTTTAAATACATAGAGGTAAAAAGAAGGTTCCGGGTAATGTGGCGTCCCTGCAGGACACCTTAGGAAATTTGGTCGTCACACCCGACGACAAATCCAACATAATTAACGATTTCTTTGCCTGTGTTTTCATAAGCAGGGACCGGAACAGTCACCCCAGGGGGGGCACACCTAGGCCAAGGTTTAGTGAGGAACTAGTTAGGAAACTTCTAGAGGGACTGGATGTATTCAGGTCAGCTGGTCCGGATGATCTCCATCCTAGAGTGCTGAGGGAATTGGCTGAGGTCATTGCAGGACCCTGGCACAGCTGTACGAGCACTCATGGCGCTCTGGTGTGGTGCTGGAGGACTGGAAGAGGGCCAACATGGTTGCCATCTTCAAAAAGGGGAAGAAGGAGGACCCAGGAAACTAAATGGGCCGCCAACAGGCTGGTGGGCCGCACCCAAAGAGTGATAGTGGATGGGTCATTTTTGACTGGGAGGGATGTGGGAAGTGGGGTTCCGCAGGGCTCGGTCCTCGGGCCCGCGCAGTTCAACTTCTTCATCAGTGACTTGGACGAGGGGGCAAAAAGCACCCTGTTCAAATTTGCTGATGACACTAAGATGTGGGGGGATGTGGGCACACTAGAAGGGAGCAATAGGCTGCAATTGGACCTAGGCAGGTTGCAAGGGTGTGCGGATGAGAATAGGACGGGATTCAACACCGACAAGTGCAAAGTGATGCACCTGGGGAAGAACAGCCGGCACCATACCTACAGGTTGGGGAACTCCAGTCTCATTAGTGCAGAGGCGGAAAAGGATCTTGGAGTCAAATTTTCAGGCGTATCCGATTTTGTCGACTCGTCCATTCTCATCAAGAGCTCTCGAAAGCCTGCCGACTGAAATCACTAAATGCTTTGCTTAAAAATCTGTATTACTCAGTTTGTAATCTGAAAGACAAAATATCTACAGTGCTATACTAAATAGATCAACTTCTCTTTTTACACCGCGCAACCATGACTTCCTTCCTATGTTGCATTCTTCTGTAGTGTAAGTAAAAATAAACTTTCTGTGTAACGAATACACTTTAAACCTCCTGACTCCGCTCGCTTACCCACCTGTCCGACCACCTTATCCCACTCGCGTCCAGCTGGTTGTGCCAACCCAGGCTTGCAGGTTAAGGGTTCACTGGTCATCAGACGTGACAGGTAATTGTATGCATCTAACTGCAGTGAAGAGGCTGACAGTGTGGGCGGAATCAAGCCATTCTCCTACTTGTGTGCCGTAAGGGACAGTTCCCTGACTGCAGCCTCAAAGGTGCAAGTTGGTGCCTGGGTGTGTGCCTGTGAGCTCGCGTCCTGGATTTTTTCATTGTTGTTATTTTGCGCCACAACACATGGAGGCTGCCACTGTCTGCAGAACCAAATGGTGTAATGGCCAGGCTCCAGGGCAGAAAGTTAGGGCCACGGCATTCCCTGCCACGGACCAGATTTAAGCCATTGCTTCAGTCGGAATACTCAAAGTGTGTGTGAGGTAGGGGAAGTTGTGTGGGTCAAAATATGGTTTTGCGGTCATTTCTGAATCTAGGGTGTCTAAAAATTTTGAGGCCCAAGCAGCAAAGAAACAAGCAGCCCTGGAGCCCTCCTTATAGCTCTTGAGCTGTGTACGATGCTGGCTGGGGAAAGGGGCAAGTTTGGAGCCCCTTATGGTTGTTTCTTGCAGGGCACAGGCCTGTCTGTGAAAAGGTTTAATTTTTAATTTTTTTTTTAAATTTGGTTCCGAGGTCAGGTGGGTAATTCTATAGATTTCACTGCTGTGAAGAGCAAGGTAATGTAGGAGAAAGCATGCATTTTTCCTACTTGTGTCCCATAAGGGACAGTTTCCTGACTCTGCGGCCTCAGAGGTGCAAGTTGGTGCCTGGGTGTGTGCCTATTTGCCAAGTCCAAAATTTGGGACAACCTGTAAGAACAAAGAAGGCAGCACATCCCCCTCCATGGGGATGCTTTGTAAATTTACAATGAGATGTTATTCCAATGCAGAAATGTTGTTCTTATGAATATGTTCTTGTTATTGTATGCATGCATTCAACTTTGGAATCAAAGAGGCTTCCTCAGTTGAGGAGGTGCCAAGATTCGTAATGGAACATATGTAAAGGCCTGTTGAATGCTTTACAATTACCTTCTGCTGTTTCTATTATTCAATGCCAAGCTCAGCAGAAACCTTATGAGCACGTGGAAATGCTCTGGCAGATTCTGCTGCCAAAGCTGTGGCTACTGCCACTCCTCATGTGACACCTGTGTTTTCGCCTATTCCAAGTCACCGCTCTCCATTGGCAAGTCTTCACGACATTGCCTTCCCCAAGATCAGGCTCCAGAGCCAGAGAAACATAAATGGAGATGGGCTGTGTCTTTGTTACACCCTCACCATTTGTGGCACTCCCCGGACCACCATTGGTACATGCAAGCAAAGGGGGATGATAGAAGCTGTTAAGCTTGATTGCTTTGCTCCAACTTTTCCATCTGTGGCTCAACAGTACTGCCACACCTGTCCTATTTGCCAAGCCCATAATGTGGGAAAGGCTGTAAGAGCAAAGAAGGCAGCACATCCCCCACCTTGGGAACGCTTTGTAAATTTACAATGAGATGTTATTCCAATGCAGAAATGTTGTTCTTATGAATATGTTCTTATTGTATGCATGTTTTCTGGGTGGGTAGAAGCCATGTGCAAAAGCTGATGGCATCACTGGAAGCACAAAGTTGCTGAGAGACTTTATTGCAAGGTTTGGTATTCCTTTATTCCTAAACTCTGAAAGAGAAACTCATTTTACTGGACAGATAATGAAAGAAGTTTGCAAAGTCTTGCAGATCCTACAGAACTTTCATTGCCCATACCATCCGCAGGCCTCGGGCCAAGAGGAATGCCAGAATGGCATTCTGAAAAAGAAACTGGCCAAAATGTGTGCTGAGACTCACCTAGAATGGCCAGATGAACTTCCCATAGCCCTTTTGAGTATGAGACCTAGTGCCAACCAAAAGACTGGGCTTAGCCCACATGACAGTCTAATGGGAAGAGCCATGAGGCTCCCCACCTCTCCACCTGTTGCCTCCCACTTTTCCGATATACATTCACTTGACGATACCATTCTGGGCTATTGTTAGGCACTAATGAAGTGTGTTACGGCTTTCTGTTCACAGGTACAGGCAGCCCTCCCCAAAGAACCAGATGAGCTGTGCCATTCTTTTCGGCCTGGAGATTGCGTCCATATAAAAGTCCATCCACGAAAGTCATCACTGGAACCTCGCTGGAAAGGCCCACTGCAGGTACTCCTGACCACCAACACTTCAATAAAGTGTCAAGGACTCCAAACATGGATCCATGCTTCACACACTAAGAAAACATCAGCCCCATGAACCCCAATGTTTCCTCTATATCAATTTTGTAATCAGCCTCCACAAAGTGGTTGTTCTCACGTTCGAGGACCGGTGTACCCTTGACCTGCTAGGCTGGGTCGGCACGACCGGCTGGACGTGGGTACGATACAGTGGTTGTACAGGTGGAAAAGCGAGAGGAGTCAGGTGGTTTAAATGCATTTTGGTTAAAGATTTACTGCTACTTACACCACAGAAGACTTGCGGCGTAGGAAGGATGTCGTGGTTACACAGTGAGAAAAAAGAAGTTCAGTTCAGCTTGCAGATACTTTTCTGTTGCACAGATCATAAACTGCTTAGTCCAGATTTTCAGCAAACCCGGAAACTGGATCCCGGGAAGAGGACCCGCAGCCGAGTCTTCCAAAACTTTTGCACAAAGAAGGCATTGCAGGGGTCCGGAGCCTGGTCTTCCGGGAAACCCGGAAACTGGATCCCAGAAAGCGGATCCGGAGACTGGTCTTCTGGAAAACCTGGAAACTGGATCCCGGGAAGCAGATCCGGAGCTGAGTCTTCCGAAACTTTTGCATTAAATAGGCATTGCAAGGATCCAGAGCCTGGTCTTCCGGAAAACCCGGAAACGATCCCGGGAAGCGGATCCGGAGCCTGGTCTTCCAGAAAACCTGGAAACTGGATCCCGGGAACCGGATCCGGAGCTGAGTCTTCCGAAACCTTTGCACAAAGAAGGCAACGCAGGGATCCAGAGCCTCGTCTTCTGGAAAACCCAGAAACTGGATCCCAGGAAGTGGATCCGGAGCCGAGTCTTCTGAAACTTTTGCATAAAGAAGGCATTGAAGGGATCCGGAGCCTGGTCTTCTGGAAATCCCGGATACTGGATCCCGGGAAGCAGATCCGGAGACTGGTCTTCCGGAAAACCCGGAAACGGGATCCCGGGAAGCGGATCCGGAGCCTGGTCTTGCAGAAAACCTGGAAACTGGATCCCGGGAAGTGGATCCAGAGCCTGGTATTCCAGAAAACCTGGAAACTGGATCCCGGGAACCGGCTCCGGACCTGAGTCTTCTGAAACTTTTGCATAAGGAAGACATTGCAGGGTTCAGGAGCCTGGTCTTCCAGAAAACCCGGAAACTGGATCCCAGGTAGTGGATCTGGAGCTGAGTCTTCTGAAACTTTTGCATAAAGAAGGCATTGCAGGGATCCATAGCCCGGTGTTCTGGAAAACCTGTAAACTGGATCCCGGGAAGCGGATCAGGAGCCTGGTCTTCCGGAAAACCCAGTAACTGGATCCCGGGAAGTGGATCCAGAGCCGAGTCTTCCGAAACTTTTGCGGAAAGAAGGCGTTGCAGGTATCCGGAGCCTGGTCTTCCAGAAAACCCGGAAACTGGGTCCCTGGAAGCGGATCCAGAGCCGAGTCTTCCGAAATTTTTGCATAAATAAGGCATTGCAGGGATCTGGAGCCTGGTCTTCCGGAAACCCCAGAAAATTGATCCTGTGAAGCAGATTTGGAGCCTGCTCTTCAGGAAACCTGTAAACTGGATCCCAGGAAGCGGATACGGAGCCTGGTCTTCCAGAAAACCTGGAAACTGCATCCCAGGAAGTGGATCCGGAGCCTGGTCTTCCGGAAAAAAAGGAAACTGGATCCCGGGAAGCGGATTCAGAGCTGAGTCTTCTGAAACTTTTGCATAAAGAAGGCATAGTAGGGATCTGGAGCCTGGTCTTCCGGAAACCCCAGAAAATTGATCCTGTGAAGCAGATTTGGAGCCTGCTCTTCAGGAAACCTGTAAACTGGATCCCTGGAAGCGGATCTAGAGCCGAGTCTTGAGAACTGTGCATAAAGAAGGCATTGCAGGGATCTGGAGCCCGGTCTTCCGGAAACTGGATCCTGGGATGAGGATCCAGAGCTTGGTCTTCCGGAAAATCTGGAAACTGGATCCCGGGAAGGGGATCCGGAGCCCAGTCTTCCGAAACTTTTGTATAAAGAAGGCATTGCAGGGATCCGGAGCTGGGTCTTCCGGAAAACCCGGAAACTGGATCCTGGGAAGTGGATCCAGAGCCTGGTCTTCCGGAAAACCCTGAAACTGGATCCCGGGAAGCGGATCCGGAGCCCTGTTTCCGGAAAACCTGGAAACTGGATCCCGGGAAGCGAATCCGGAGCCTGGTCTTCCGAAACCTTTGCACAAAGAAGGCAATGCCAGGATCCAGAGCCTCGTCTTCTGGAAAACCAAGAAACTGGATCCCAGGAAGTGGATCCGGAGCCGAGTCTTCTGAAACTTTTGCATGAATAAGGCGTTGCAGGGATCTGGAGCCTGGTATCCGGAAAACCCAGAAACTGGATCCCAGGAAGTGGATACGGAGCCTGGTCTTCCAGAATACCCACAAACTAGATCTGGGAAAGCAGATCCAGAGCCGAGTCTTCTGGAAAACCCGGAAACTGGATCCTGAGAAGCGGATCCGGAGCCGAGTAATCTGAAACTTTTGCATAAAGAAGGCATTGCAGAGATCCAGAACCTGGTCTTCCAGAAAACCCAGAAACTGCATCCCGGGAAGCAGATCCGGAGCCTGGTCTTCCAGAAAACCCAGAAACTGGATCCCGGGAAGCGGATCCGGAGCCGAGTCTTCTGAAACTTTTGCATAAAGAAGGCATTGAAGGGATCCGGAGCCTGGTCTTCTGGAAATCCCAGATACTGGATCCCAGGAAGCAGATCCGGAGCCTGGTCTTCCAGAAAACCCGGAAACTGGATCCCGGGAAGCAGATCCGGAACCTGGTCTTCCAGAAAACTCAGTAACTGAATCCCGGGAAGCGGATCCAGAGCCGAGTCTTCCAAAACTTTTTCGTAAAGAAGGCGTTGCAGGTATCCGGAGCCTGGTCTTCCGGAAAACACAGAAACTTGATCCCGGGAACCGGATCCGGAGCTGAGTCTTCCGAAACCTTTGCACAAAGAAGGCAATGCAGGGATCCAGAGCCTTGTCTTCTGGAAAACCCAGAAACTGGATTCCGGGAAGCGGATTCTGAGCCGAGTCTTCTGAAACTTTTGCATAAAGAAGGCATTGAAGGGGTCCAGAGCCTGGTCTCCTGGAAATCCCGGATACTGGATTCTGGGAAGCAGATCCGGAGCCTGGTCTTCCAGAAAGCCTGGAAACGGGATCCTGGGAAGCGGATCCAGAGCCTGGTCTTCCGGAAAAAAAGGAAACTGGATCCTGGGAACCGGATCCGGAGCCTAGTCTTCCGAAACTTTTGCATAAGGAAGGCATTGCAGGGATCCAGAGACTGGTCTTTTGAAAAACCTAGAAACTGCATTCCGGGAAGCGAATCCGTAGGCTGGTCTTCCAGAAAACACGGAAACTTGATCCCGGGAAGCGGATCCAGAGCCTGGTCTTCCGGAAAACCCAGAAACTGGATCCCGGGAAGCGGATCCGGATCCGAGTCTTCCGAAACCTTTGCACAAAGAAGGCAATGCAGGGATCCAGAGCCTCGTCTTCTGGAAAACCTGGAAACTAGATCTTGGGGAGCAGATCCGGATCCGAGTCTTCTGAAACTTTTGTATAAAGAAGGCATTGAAGAGATCCAGAGCCTGGTCTCCTGTAAATCCTGGATACGGGATCACAGGAAGCAGATCCGGAGCCTGGTCTTCTGGAAAACCCTGAAACTGGATCCAGGGAAGCGGATCCGGAGCCTGGTCTTCCAGAAAACCTGGAAACTGGATCCCGGGAACCGGATCCGGAGCCGAGTCTTCCGAAACCTTTGCACAAAGAAGGCAATGCCAGGATCCAGAGCCTCGTCTTCTGGAAAACCAAGAAACTGGATCCCAGGAAGCGGATCCGGAGCCGAGTCTTCTGAAACTTTTGCATGAATAAGGCGTTGCAGGGATCTGGAGCCTGGTATCCGGAAAACCCAGAAACTGGATCCCAGGAAGTGGATACGGAGCCTGGTCTTCCAGAAAACCTGGACACTGTATCCCGGGAAGTGGATCTGGAGTCTGGTCTTGCGGAAAACCCAGAAACTGTATCCCGGGAACCGGATCTGGAGCCGAGTCTTCTGAAACTTTTGCATAAAGAAGGCATTGAAGGGTTCCAGAGCCTGGTCTCCTGTAAATCCCGTGATACTGGATCCCGGGAAGCAGATCCGGAGCCTGGTCTTCTGGAAAACCCAGAAACTGGATCCCAGGAAGCGGATCCAGAGCGTGATCTTCCAGAAAATCTGAACACTGTATCCCGGGAAGTGGATCCAGAGCCTGGTCTTCCGGAAAAGCCAGAAACTGTATCCCGGGAACCGGATCTGGAGCCGAGTCTTCTGAAACTTTTGCATAAAGAAGTCATTGAAGGGATCCAGAGCCTGGTCTGCTGGAAATCCCAGATACTGGATCACGGGAAGCAGATCCGGAGCCTGGTCTTCCAGAAAACCCAGAAACTGGATCCCGGGAACGGGATCCAGAGCTAAGTCTTCCGAAACCTTTGCGCAAAGAAGGCAATGCAGGGATCCAGAGCCTCGTCTTCCGGAAAACCCAGAAACTGGATCCCGGGAAGTGGATCTGTAGGCGAGTCTTCCGAAACTTTTGCATAAAGAAGGCATTGCAGGGATCCAGAGCCTGGTGTATTGGAAATCCCGGATACTGGATCCCGGGAAGCAGATCCGGAGCCTGGTCTTCCGGAAAACCTGGAAACGGGATCCCAGGAAGTGGATCTGGAGGCGAGTCTTTCAAAACTTTTGCATAAAGAAGGCATTGCAGGGATCCAGAGCTTGGTCTTTTGAAAAACCCAGAAACTTCATTCCGGGAAGTGGATCCGGAGGCTGGTCTTACGGAAAACCTGGAAACATGATCCCGGGAAGTGGATCCGGAGCCGTGTCTCACAAAAGTTTTGCATAAAGAAGGCACTGCTGGAATCCGGAGGCTCGTCTTCCGGAAAACCCAGACACTGCATCCCAGGAAGCAGATCTGGAGCCTGGTCTTCTGGAAAACCCAGAGACTGGATCCCGGGAAGTGGATCTGGAGTATGGTCTTCCAGAAAACCAGGGAACTGGATCCCGGGAACCGGATCCGAAAATGATTCTTCCGAAACCTTTGCATAAAGAAGACATTGGAGGGATCTGGAGCCCGGTCTTCTGGAAAACCCGGACACCGGATGCCAGGAAGCGGATCCAGAGCCTGGTATTCCAGAAAACCCGGACACTGGATAAAGTGAAGCGGATCCAGAGCTAAGGCTACCTCAAGTATTGCATAAAGAAGGCATTGTATGGGTCCGGAGCCCAGTCTTCCGGAAAACAAGGAAACTGGATAGGGGGAAGCGGATCCAGAGCCTGGTCTTATTGAAAACCTGGAAACGGGATCGCGGAACGCGGATCTGAAGCCGAGCCTTCCAAAACTTTTGCATAAAGAATCCATTGCAGGCAAGCGAAAGGGCCTTGCAGCCACCAGGTCAACCCGAGGCAAGTGAATAGGGCCTGGCTTAAGACTCCATCAAGTGCCACCCCCGGGCTTAAGCCTACAAGGAGTGCCCCCACACCTGGGCCAGGCCCCATTCGCTTGCCTGGGTTTGACCTGGAGGCTGCAAGGCCCCATTCGCTTGCCAGGGGTTGACCTGGTGCCTGCAAGGCCTCAACCGCTTGGCTGGGGTTGACCTGGTGGCTGCAAGGCCCCATTCGCTTATCTGGGTTTGCCTTGGTGCCTGCTAGGCCCCATTTGTTTCCCTGGGGTTGACCTCGGCTCCAAAAGTACCCCTAGGCATGCCTGGGGTTGTCCTGGTGCCCGGACTTGATGCCGCCTTTGACTTCACTCCCAGAAAACCACCGGGAGTGTGGTCGCAGGAACCGCGCAACCGCCAGAGCCTTAAGCCTCCATCAATTGCTCCCCACACCCGGGCTTAAACCTCCAAAAAGTGCCCCCCCCCACCTGGCCCAGGCCCCATTCACTGGCTGAGGGTTGACATGGTGCTGCAAGGCCCCATTCGCCTACCGGGGGTTGACCTGCTGGCTGAAAGGTCCCATTCGCTTACCTGGGTTTAACCTGGAGGCTCCAAGGCCCCATTCGCTTGCCTGGGGTTGACCTGCGCTCCAAAAGTCCCCCTAGGCATTCCTGGGGTTGACCTGGTGCTCGGACATGCTGCCGCCCTGGGCTTCACTCCCAAAAAACCACCGGGAGTGCAGACCAGGACCCGCACAACCGCCAGGGCCTTAAGCCTCCACCAAGTGCCCCCCCACCCGGGCTCAAGCCTCCAAGGAGTGCCCTGCATACCTGGGCCAGGCCCCATTCACTTGCCTGGGGTTGACCTGGTGCCTCTCGGGCCCCATAGGCTTGCAGGGGTTTCACCTGGTGGCTGCAAGGCCCCATTCGCTTGCCTGGGGTTGACCTGGGCTCCAAAAGTCCCCCTAGGCATGCCTAGGGTTGACCTGGTGCCCGGACATGCTGCCGCCCTGGGCTTCACTCCCTAAAAACCACTGGGAGTGGGGTCGCAGGAACCGCGCAACCGCCAGAGCCTTAAGCCTCCATCAAGTGCTCCCCCGCCGGGGCTCAAGCCTCCAAGGAGTGCCCCCCACACCTGGCCCAGGCCCCATTCACTTGCCTGGCATTGACCTGGTGCCTCTAGGGCCCCATAGGCTTGCAGGGGTTCACCTGGTGCCTGCAAGGCCCCATTCGCTTGCCTGGAGTTAACCTGGGCCCCAAAAGTCCCCCTAGGCATGCCTGGGTTGTCCTGGTGCCAGGACATGCTGCCACCCTGGGCTTCACTCCCAAAAAACCACCGGAAGTGCGAATGCAGGAGCCACGCAATTGCAAGGGCCTCAAGCCTCCATCAACTGCCGCCCCCACCGGGGCTTAAGCCTCCAACAAGTGCCCCCGCCACCTGGGCCAGGCCCCAGTCGCTTGTCTGGGGTTGACCTGGGCTCCAAAAGTCCCGCTAGGCATGCCTGGGGTTGACCTGGTCCCCGGACATGCTGCCGCCCTGGGCTTCACTCCCAAAAAACCACCGGGAGTGCGGTTGCTGGACCCGCACAACCGCCAGAGCCTTCAGCCTCCATCAAGTGCTCCCCACACCCGGGCTTAAGCCTCCAAAAACTGCCCCCCCCACCTGGGCCAGGCCCCATTCACTTGCTGAGGCTTGACCTGGTGGCTGCAAGGTCCCATTCGCTTACCTGGGTATGCCTTGGTGCCTGCTAGGGCCCATGCGCTTGCCGGGTGTTGACCTGGTGCTGCAAGGCCCAATTCGCTTGCCTTGGGTTGACCTGGGCTCCAAAGTCCCCCTAGGCATGCCTGGGGTTGTCCTGGGGCCCGGACATGCTTCCGCCCTGGGCTTCACTCCCAATAAACCCCCGGGAGTGCGGTCGCAGGACCCACGCACCCGCCAGAGCCTTAAGCCTCCATGAAGTGCTCCCCCACCCGGGCTCAAGCCTCCCAGGAGTGCCCTGCACACCTGGGCCAGGCCCCATTCGCTTGCCTTGGGGTGACCTGGGCTCCAAAAGTCCCCCATGGCATGCCTGGGGTTGTCCTGGTACCCGGATTTGCTGCCGCCCTGGACTACCCTCCCAAAAAGCACCGGGAGTGCAGACGCAGGACCCGCAAAACCGCCAGGGCCTTATACCTCCATCAAGTGCCCCCCCGCCGGGGCTCAAACCTCCAAGGAGTGCCCCCCACACCTGGCCCAGGCCCCATTCACTTGCCTGGCATTGACCTGGTGCCTGTAGGGCCCCATAGGCTTGCAGGGGTTCACCTGGTGCCTGGAAGGCCCCATTCGCTTGCCTGGGGTTGACCTGGGCTCCAAAAGTCCCCCTAGGCATGCCTGGGTTGTCCTGGTGCCAGGACTTGCTGCCACCCTGGGCTTCACTCCCAAAAAACCACCGGAAGTGCGAATGCAGGAGCCACGGAATTGCAAGGGCCTCAAGCCTCCATCAAGTGCCGCCCCCACCTGGGCTTAAGCCTCCCACAAGTGCCCCCGCCACCTTGGCCAGGCCCCATTCACTTGTCTGGGGTTGACCTGGGGTCCAAAAGTCCCGCTAGGCATGCCTGGGGTTGACCTGGTGCCCGGACATGCTGCCGCCCTGGGCTTCACTCCCTAAAAACCACCGGGAGTGTGGTCGCAGGAACCGCGCAACCGCCAGAGCCTTAAACCTCCATCAATTGCTCCCCACACCCGGGCTTAAGCCTCCAAAAAGTGCCCCCCGCACCTGGGCGAGGCCCCATTTGCTTGCCTAGGGTTGACCTGGTGGCTGCAAGGCCCCATTCGCTTACCTGGGGTTGACATGCTGGATGAAAGTCCCATTCGCTTACCTGGGTATGCCTTGGTGCCTGCTAGGCCCCATGCGCTTGCTGGGTTTTGACCTTGTGCTGCAAGGCCCAATTCGCTTGCCTGGGGTTGACCTGGTGCGTGCAGGGCGCCATAGGCTTGCACGGGGTTGAGCTGGTGGCTGCAAGGCCCCATTCGCTTACCTGGGTTTGACCTGGAGGCTCCAAGGCCCCATTCGCTTGCCTGGGGTTGACCTGTGCTCCAAAAGTCCCCCTAGGCATGCCTGGGGTTGTCCTGGTGCCCGGACATGCTGCCGCCCTGGGCTTTACTCCCGAAAAACCACCGGGAGTGCGGTCGCAGGACCCACGCAACCGCCAGAGCCTTAAGCCTCCATCAAGTGCTCCCCGACCCGGGCTCAAGCCTCCAAGGAGTGCCCTGCACACCTGGGCCAGGCCCCATTCACTTGCCTGGGGTTGACCTAGTGCCTCTAGGGCCCCATAGGCTTGCAGGGGGTTCACCTGGTGGCCGCAAGGCCCCATTCGCTTGCCTGGGGGTGACCTGGGCTCCAAAAGTCCCCCATGGCATGCCTGGGGTTGTCCTGGTACCCGGACTTGCTGCCGCCCTGGACTACCCTCCCAAAAAACCACCGGGAGTGCAGACGCAGGACCCGCACAACTGCCAGGGGCTTAAGCCTCCATCAAGTGCCCCGCCGCCGGGGCTCAAGCCTCCAAGGAGTGCCCCCCACACCTGGCCCAGGCCCCATTCACTTGCCTGGCATTGACCTGGTGCCTGTAGGGCCCCATAGGCTTGCAGGGGTTCACCTGGTGCCTGCAAGGCCCCATTCGCTTGCCTGGGGTTAACCTGGGCTCCAAAAGTCCCCCTAGGCATGCCTGGGTTGTCCTGGTGCCAGGACATGCTGCCACCCTGGGCTTCACTCCCAAAAAACCACCGGAAGTGCGAATACAGGAGCCACGCAATTGCAAGGGCCTCAAGCCTTCATCAAGTGCCGCCCCCACCCGGGCTTAAGCCTCCAACAAGTGCCCCCGCCACCTGGGCCAGGCCCGAGTCGCTTGTCTGGGGTTGACCTGGGCTCCAAAAGTCCCGCTAGGCATGCCTGGGGTTGACCTGGTCCCCGGACATGCTGCCGCCCTGGGCTTCACTCCCAAAAGACAACCGGGAGTGCGGTGGCTGGACCCGCACAACCGCCAGAGCCTTCAGCCTCCATCAAGTGCTCCCCACACCCGGGCTTAAGCCTCCAAAAACTGCCCCCCCCACCTGGGCCAGGCCCCATTCACTTGCTGAGGCTTGACCTGCTGGTTGAAAGGTCCCATTCGCTTACCTGGGTATGCCTTGGTGCCTGCTAGGCCCCATGCGCTTGCCGGGTGTTGACATGGTGCTGCAAGGCCCAATTCGCTTGCCTTGGGTTGACCTGGGCTCCAAAGTCCCCCTAAGCATGCCTGGGGTTGTCCTGGTGCCCGGACATGCTGCCGCTCCTGGCTTCACTCCCAAAAAACCCCCGGGAGTGCAGACGCAGGACCAACACAACCGCCAGGGCCTTATACCTCCATCAACTGCCCCCCACCCGGGCTCAAGCCTTCAAGGAGTGCCCCCCACACCTGGCCCAGGCCCCATTCACTTGCCTGGCGTTGACCTGGTGCCTCTAGGGCTCCATAGGCTTGCACGGGTTTGAGCTGGTGGCTGCAAGGCCCCATTCGCTTGTCTGGGGTTGACCTGGGCTCCAAAAGTCCCGCTAGACATGCCTGGGGTTGACCTGGTCCCCAGACATGCTGCCGCCCTGGGCTTCACTCCCAAAAAACCACCGGGAGTGCGGTTGCAGGACCCGCGCAACCGCCAGAGCCTTCAGCCTCCATCAAGTGCTCCCCACACCCGGGCTTAAGCCTCCAAAAAGTGCCCCCCCCAACTGGGCCAGGCCCCATTCACTTGCTGAGGCTTGACCTGGTGGCTGCAAGGCCCCTTTCGCTTACCTGGGGTTGACCTGCTGGCTGAAAGGTCCCATTCGCTTACCTGGGTATGCCTTGGTGCCTGCTAGGCCCCATGCGCTTGCCGGGTGTTGACCTGGTGCTGCAAGGCCCAATTCGCTTGCCTTGGGTTGACCTGGGCTCCAAAGTCCCCCTAGGCATGCCTGTGGTTGTCCTGGTTCCTGGACATGCTGCCGCTCCTGGGCTTCACTCCCAAAAAACCACCGGGAGTGCAGACGCAGGACCAGCACAACCGCCAGGGCCTTATACCTCCATCAAGTGCCCCCCACCCGGGCTCAAGCCTTCAAGGAGTGCCCCCCACACCTGGCCCAGGCACCATTCACTTGCCTGGCATTGACCTGGTGCCTCTAGGGCTCCATAGGCTTGCACGGGGTTGAGCTGGTGGCTGCAAGGCCCCATTCGCTTGCCTGGGGTTGACCTGGGCTCCAAAAGTCCCCCTAGGCATGCCTGGGGTTGACCTGGTGCCCGGACATGCTGCCGCCCTGCACTTCACTCCCAAAAAACCACCGGGAGTGGAGATACAGGACCCGCAAAACCGCCAGGGCCTTAAGCCTCCATCAAGTGCCCCCCCACCCGGGCTCAAGCCTCCAAGGAGTGCCCTGCACACCTGGGCCAGGCCCCATTCACTTGCCTGGGGTTGACCTGGTGCCTCTCGGGCCCCATAGGCTTGCAGGGGTTTCACCTGGTTGCTGCAAGGCCCCATTCGCTTGCCTGGGGTTGACCTGGGCTCCAAAAGTGCCCCTAGGCATGCCTGGGGTTGACCTGGTGCCCGGACATGCTGCCGCCCTGGGCTTCACTCCCTAAAAACCACCGGGAGTGCGGTCGCAGGAACCGCGCAACCGCCAGAGCCTTAAGCCTCCATCAATTGCTCCCCACACCCGGGCTTAAGCCTCCAAAAAGTGCCCCCCGCACCTGGGGGAGGAGCCATTTGCTTGCCTAGGGTAGACCTGGTGGCTGCAAGGCCCCATTCGCTTACCTGGGGTTGACCTGCTGGCTGAAAGGTCCCATTCGCTTACCTGGGTATGCCTTGGTGCCTCCTAGGCCCCATTCGCTTGCCTGGGGTTGACCTGGTGGCTTCAAGCCCTCATTCGCTTGCCTGGGGTTGACCTGGTGCGTGCAGGGCGCCATAGGCTTGCAGGGGGTTCACCTGGTGGCTGCAAGGCCCCATTCGCTTACCTGGGTTTGACCTGGAGGCTCCAAGGCCCCTTTCGCTTGCCTGGGGTTGACCTGCGCTCCAAAAGTCCCCCTAGGCATGCCTGGGGTTGTCCTGGTGCCCGGACATGCTGCCGCCCTGGGCTTTACTCCCGAAAAACCACCAGGAGTGCGGTCGCAGGACCCGCACAACCGCCAGGGCCTTAAGCCTCCATCAAGTGCCCCCCCCACCGGGGCTCAGCCTCCAAGGAGTGCCCCCCACACCTTGCCCAGGCCCCATTCACTTCCCTGGGGTTGACCTGGTGCCTCTAGGGCCCCATAGGCTTGCAGGGGGTTCACCTGGTGGCTGCAAGGCCCCATTCGCTTGCCTGGGGTTGACCTGGGCTCCAAAAGTCCCCCTAGGCATGCCTGGGGTTGACCTGGTGCCCGGACATGCTGCCGCCCTGGGCTTCACTCCCAAAAAACCACCGGGAGTGCAGACGGAGGACCAGCACAACCGGCAGGGCCTTATACCTCCATCAAGTGCCCCCCCACCCGGGCTCAAGCCTCCAAGGAGTGCCCTGCACACCTGGCCCATGCCCCATTCACTTGCCTGGGGTTGACCTGGTGCCTCTCGGGCCCCATAGGCTTGCAGGAGTTTCACCTGGTGGCTGCAAGGCCCCATTCGCTTGCCTGGGGTTGACCTGGGCTACAAAAGTCCCCCTAGTCATGCCTGGGGTTGACCTGGTGCCCGGACATGCTGCCGCCCTGGGCTTCACTCCCTAAAAACCACCGGGAGTGTGGTCGCAGGAACCGCGCAACCGCCAGAGCCTTAAGCCTCCATCAATTGCTCCCCACACCCGGGCTTAAGCCTCCGAAAAGTGCCCCCCGCACCTGGGCGAGGCCCCATTTGCTTGCCTAGGGTTGACCTGGTGGCTGCAAGGCCCCATTCGCTTACCTGGGGTTGACATGCTGGATGAAAGTCCCATTCGCTTACCTGGGTATGCCTTGGTGCCTGCTAGGCCCCATGCGCTTGCCGGGTTTTGACCTTGTGCTGCAAGGCCCAATTCGCTTGCCTTGGGTTGACCTGGGCTCCAAAGTCCCCCTAAGCATGCCTGGGGTTGACCTGGTGCCCAGACATGCTGCCGCCCTGGGCTTCACTCCCTAAAAACCACTGGGAGTGTGGCCGCAGGAACCGCGCAACCGCGAGAGCCTTAAGCCTCCATCAATTGCTCCCCACACCGGGGCTTAAGCCTCCAAAAAGTGCCCCCCGCAGCTGGGCCAGGCCCCCAGTTGCTTGCCTAGGGTTGACCTGGTGGCTGCAAGGCCCCATTCGCTTGTCTGGGGTTGACCTGCGCTCCAAAAGTCCCCCTAGGCATGCCTGGGGTTGTCCTGGTGCCCGGACATGTTGCCGCCCTGGGCTTCACTCCCAAAAAACCACCGGGAGTGCGGTCGCAGGACCCACGCAACCGCCAGGGCCTTAAGCCTCCATCAAGTGCCCCCCTACCGGGGTCAAGCCTCCAAGGAGTGCCCCCCCACACCTGGCCCAGGCCCCATTCACTTGCCTGGGGTTGACCTGGTGCCTCTAGGGCCCCATAGGCTTGCAGGGGGTTCAGCTGGTGGCTGCAAGGCCCCATTCGCTTACCTGGGGTTGAGCTGGGCTCCAAAAGTCCCCCTAGGCATGCCTGGGGTTGTCCTGGTGCCCGGACATGCTGCCGCCCTGGGCTTCACTCCCAAAAAACCACCGGGAGTGCACATGCAGGACCCGCAAAACGACCAGGACCTTAAGCCTGCCTGAAGTGCCCCCCCACCCGGGCTCAAGCCTCCAAGCAGTGCCCTGCACACCTGGCCCATGCCCCATTGACTTGCCTGGGGTTGACCTGGTGCCTCTCGGGCCCCATAGGCTTGCAGGGGTTTCACCTGGTGGCTGCAAGGCCCCATTCGCTTGCCTGGGTTTGACCTGGGCTCCAAAAGTCCACCTAGGCATGCCTAGGGTTGACCTGGTGCCCGGACATGCTGCCGCCCTGGGCTTCACTCCCTAAAAACCACTGGGAGTGTGGTCGCAGGAACCGCGCAACCGCCAGAGCCTTAAGCCTCCATCAAGTGCTCCCCACACCCGGGCTTAAGCCTCCAAAAAGTGCCCCCCGCACCTGGGCGAGGCCCCATTTGCTTGCCTAGGGTTGACCTGGTGGCTGCAAGGCCCCATTCGCTTACCTGGGGTTGACCTGCTGGCTTAAAGTCCCATTCGCTTACCTGGGTATGCCTTGGTGCCTGCTAGGCCCCATGCGCTTGCCGGGTGTTGACCTGGTGCTGCAAGGCCCAATTCGCTTGCCTTGGGTTGACCTGGGCTCCAATGTCCCGCTAGGCATGCCTGGGGTTGTCATGGTGCCCGGACATGCTGCCGCCCTGGGCTTCACTCCCAAAAAACCACCGGGAGTGCGGTCGCAGGACCCACGCACCCGCCAGAGCCTTAAGCCTCCATCAAGTGCTCCCCGACCCGGGCTCAAGCCTCCAAGGAGTGCCCTGCACACCTGGGCCAGGCCCCATTCACTTGCCTGGGGTTGACCTGGTGCCTCTAGGGCCCCATAGGCTTGCAGGGGGTTCACCTGGTGGCCGCAAGGCCCCATACGCTTGCCTGGGGGTGACCTGGGCTCCAAAAGTCCCCCATGGCATGCCTGGGGTTGTCCTGGTACACGGACTTGCTGCCGCCCTGGACTACCCTCCCAAAAAACCACCGGGAGTGCAGACCCAGGACCCGCACAACCGCCAGGGCCTTAAGCCTCCATCAAGTGCCCCCCCGCCGGGGCTCAAACCTCCAAGGAGTGCCCCCCACACCTGGCCCAGGCCCCATTCACTTGCCTGGCATTGACCTGGTGCCTCTAGGGCCCCATAGGCTTGCAGGGGTTCACCTGGTGCCTGCAAGGCCCCATTCGCTTGCCTGGAGTTAACCTGGGCCCCAAAAGTCCCCCTAGGCATGCCTGGGTTGTCCTGGTGCCAGGACATGCTGCCACCCTGGGCTTCACTCCCAGAAAACCACCGGAAGTGCGAATGCAGGAGCCACGCAATTGCAAGGGCCTCAAGCCTCCATCAACTGCCGCCCCCACCGGGGCTTAAGCCTCCAACAAGTGCCCCCGCCACCTGGGCCAGGCCCCAGTCGCTTGTCTGGGGTTGACCTGGGCTCCAAAAGTCCCGCTAGGCATGCCTGGGGTTGACCTGGTCCCCGGACATGCTGCCGCCCTGGGCTTCACTCCCAAAAAACCACCGGGAGTGCGGTTGCTGGACCCGCACAACCGCCCGAGCCTTCAGCCTCCATCAAGTGCTCCCCACACCCGGGCTTAAGCCTCCAAAAACTGCCCCCCCCACCTGGGCCAGGCCCCATTCACTTGCTGAGGCTTGACCTGGTGGCTGCAAGGCCCCATTCGCTTTCCTGGGGTTGACCTGCTGGCTGAAAGGTCCCATTCGCTTACCTGGGTATGCCTTGGTGCCTGTTAGGGCCCATGCGCTTGCCGGGTGTTGACCTGGTGCTGCAAGGCCCAATTCGCTTGCCTTGGGTTGACCTGGGCTCCAAAGTCCCCCTAGGCATGCCTGGGGTTGTCCTGGGGCCCGGACATGCTTCCGCCCTGGGCTTCACTCCCAATAAACCCCCGGGAGTGCGGTCGCAGGACCCACGCACCCGCCAGAGCCTTAAGCCTCCATGAAGTGCTCCCCCACCCGGGCTCAAGCCTCCCAGGAGTGCCCTGCACACCTGGGCCAGGCCCCATTCGCTTGCCTTGGGGTGACCTGGGCTCAAAAAGTCCCCCATGGCATGCCTGGGGTTGTCCTGGTACCCGGACTTGCTGCCGCCCTGGACTACCCTCCCAAAAAGCACCGGGAGTGCAGACGCAGGACCCGCACAACCGCCAGGGCCTTATACCTCCATCAAGTGCCCCCCCGCCGGGGCTCAAACCTCCAAGGAGTGCCCCCCACACCTGGCCCAGGCCCCATTCACTTGCCTGGCATTGACCTGGTGCCTCTAGGGCCCCATAGGCTTGCAGGGGTCCACCTGGTGCCTGGAAGGCCCCATTCGCTTGCCTGGGGTTGACCTGGGCTCCAAAAGTCCCCCTAGGCATGCCTGGGTTGTCCTGGTGCCAGGACTTGCTGCCACCCTGGGCTTCACTCCCAAAAAACCACCGGAAGTGCGAATGCAGGAGCCACGGAATTGCAAGGGCCTCAAGCCTCCATCAAGTGCCGCCCCCACCTGGGCTTAAGCCTCCCACAAGTGCCCCCGCCACCTTGGCCAGGCCCCATTCACTTGTCTGGGGTTGACCTGGGGTCCAAAAGTCCCGCTAGGCATGCCTGGGGTTGACCTGGTGCCCGGACATGCTGCCGCCCTGGGCTTCACTCCCTAAAAACCACCGGGAGTGTGGTCGCAGGAACCGCGCAACCGCCAGAGCCTTAAGCCTCCATCAATTGCTCCCCACACCCGGGCTTAAGCCTCCAAAAAGTGCCCCCCGCACCTGGGCGAGGCCCCATTTGCTTGCCTAGGGTTGACCTGGTGGCTGCAAGGCCCCATTCGCTTACCTGGGGTTGACATGCTGGATGAAAGTCCCATTCGCTTACCTGGGTATGCCTTGGTGCCTGCTAGGCCCCATGCGCTTGCTGGGTTTTGACCTTGTGCTGCAAGGCCCAATTCGCTTGCCTTGGGTTGACCTGGGCTCCAAAGTCCCCCTAAGCATGCCTGGGGTTGACCTGGTGCCAAGACATGCTGCCGCCCTGGGCTTCACTCCCTAAAAACCACTGGGAGTGTGGCCGCAGGAACCGCGCAACCGCGAGAGCCTTAAGCCTCCACCAATTGCTCCCCACACCGGGGCTTAAGCCTCCAAAAAGTGCCCCCCGCAGCTGGGCCAGGCCCCCAGTTGCTTGCCTAGGGTTGACCTGGTGGCTGCAAGGCCCCATTCGCTTGTCTGGGGTTGACCTGCGCTCCAAAAGTCCCCCTAGGCATGCCTGGGGTTGTCCTGGTGCCCGGACATGCTGCCGCCCTGGGCTTCACTCCCAAAAAACCACCGGGAGTGCACATGCAGGACCCGCAAAACGACCAGGACCTTAAGCCTCCATGAAGTGCCCCCCCCACCCGGGCTCAAGCCTCCAAGGAGTGCCCTGCACACCTGGCCCATGCCCCATTCACTTGCCTGGGGTTGACCTGGTGCCTCTCGGGCCCCATAGGCTTGCAGGGGTTTCACCTGGTGGCTGCAAGGCCCCATTCGCTTGCCTGGGGTTGACCTGGGCTCCAAAAGTCCCCCTAGGCATGCCTAGGGTTGACCTGGTGCCCGGACATGCTGCCGCCCTGGGCTTCACTCCCTAAAAACCACTGGGAGTGTGGTCGCAGGAACCGCGCAACTGCCAGAGACTTAAGCCTCCATCAAGTGCTCCCCCGCCGGGGCTCAAGCCTCCAAGGAGTGCCCCCCACACCTGGCCCAGGCCCCATTCACTTGCCTGGCATTGACCTGGTGCCTCTAGGGCCCCATAGGCTTGCAGGGGTTCACCTGGTGCCTGCAAGGCCCCATTCGCTTGCCTGGGGTTGACCTGGGCTCCAAAAGTCCCCCTAGGCATGCCTGGGTTGTCCTGGTGCCAGGACTTGCTGCCACCCTGGGCTTCACTCCCAAAAAACCACCGGAAGTGCGAATGCAGGAGCCACGGAATTGCAAGGGCCTCAAGCCTCCATCAAGTGCCGCCCCCACCTGGGCTTAAGCCTCCCACAAGTGCCCCCGCCACCTTGGCCAGGCCCCATTCACTTGTCTGGGGTTGACCTGGGCTCCAAAAGTCCCGCTAGGCATGCCTGGGGTTGATCTGGTGCCCGGACATGCTGCCGCCCTGCGCTTCACTCCCAAAAAACCACCGGGAGTGGAGATAGAGGACCCGCAAAACCGCCAGGGCCTTATACCTCCATCAAGTGCCCCCCCACCCGGGCTCAAGCCTCCAAGGAGTGCCCTGCACACCTGGCCCAGGCCCCATTCACTTGCCTGGGGTTGACCTGGTGCCTCTCGGGCCCCATAGGCTTGCAGGGGTTTCACCTGGTTGCTGCAAGGCCCCATTCGCTTGCCTGGGGTTGACCTGGGCTCCAAAAGTGCCCCTAGGCATGCCTGGGGTTGACCTGGTGCCCGGACATGCTGCCGCCCTGGGCTTCACTCCCTAAAAACCACCGGGAGTGCGGTCGCAGGAACCGCGCAACCGCCAGAGCCTTAAGCCTCCATCAATTGCTCCCCACACCCGGGCTTAAGCCTCCAAAAAGTGCCCCCCGCACCTGGGGGAGGAGCCATTTGCTTGCCTAGGGTAGACCTGGTGGCTGCAAGGCCCCATTCGCTTACCTGGGGTTGACCTGCTGGCTGAAAGGTCCCATTCGCTTACCTGGGTATGCCTTGGTGCCTCCTAGGCCCCATTCGCTTGCCTGGGGTTGACCTGGTGGCTTCAAGCCCTCATTCGCTTGCCTGGGGTTGACCTGGTGCGTGCAGGGCGCCATAGGCTTGCAGGGGGTTCACCTGGTGGCTGCA